>NC_035438.2:115835802-115953142 GCF_002127325.2 Helianthus annuus | reverse complement strand
TCTGACCCTTAGTTGATGATAACCCGACCTTAAGTCGATCTTGGAGAAGTAGCTTGCTCCTTGCAGCTGATCGAATAGATCATCGATCCTTGGTAAAGGATATCTATTCTTTATGGTAACTTTGTTCAGCTCACGGTAATCAATGCACAACCGCATTGATCCGTCTTTCTTCTTTACAAACAGAACTGGTGCTCCCCAGGGAGATGAACTAGGTCTGATGAAACCTTTCGCCAGCAGTTCATCCAACTGGGTCCTTAGTTCTTTCATTTCCGTTGGCGCTAATCTGTAAGGTGCTCTGGCTATCGGAGCTGCTCCAGGGATGATGTCAATTCTGAACTCCACTTGTCTATCTGGTGGCAAACCAGGTAGTTCTTCAGGAAAAACCTCGGGGTATTCAGAAATGACAGGAAGATCCTCGATCTTCGGCTTTGGTTCTTCAATTATCACTTGAGCCATGTAAATTACACAGCCTCTGTTCAAACACCTTGAAGCTTTAAGCATAGATACGTCTTCGGGCAATCCGTAATGCGTATCACCTCGAATGGTAAGAGATTCACCACTCGGAGTTTTTAAAACTATTTGCCTTTTACCGCAAATGATTTGGGCCTGGTTATGGGATAACCAGTCCATGCCTAGCACGATGTCAAAACCCGCAAGTTTGAAAGGAAGTAGAGATAAAGGAAAAGAATGGTTCCTAATGGATATTTCACATCCTTCTAGAACAGTAGAGACGGTTTCTATCGTGCCGTCTGCTAACTCTACTTCGTATTTCACGTCAAGGGTTTTGATTGGCATATTTAGTAGTTGGCAAAATTTCTGGTCTACAAAGGACTTGTCAGCGCCAGAATCGAACAGTACTCTAGCAAATATATTATTTACGAGAAAAGTACCTGTAAGCACATTGTCGTCCTTGACTGCTTCCTTTGCATCCAAGCGAAAAACTCTCGCATTTGTCTTCTTAGTCTCTTCTGCCTTCTTGGCATACTTCGGGCAATTACTCTTTATGTGCCCCTTTTCATTACAATTAAAGCAGGTTGCATCCTTTATCTTTTTGCACTCCACTGTCTTGTGATCCTTGGACTTGCATAGTCCACAGGGTGGAGTCCTTTGTTGCGACTGTGAACCAGACGCAAACCTACACTTCCCGGAGTGAGGTTTCTTGCAGACCTTGCAGTGAGGTCTTCCATCAGTTTGCCCCTCCTTCTTTGCCTCCGACCCTCTCTTGCCTTCACCGTTTCCACGGTGCTTTTTCCCAGACTTTCGTGAGGTATCATCCTCACGCTTTCGCTTTTCAGCCTCCTTGCTCCTTTGTGCCCTCAGACGGACAGCATCAAGTGTAAGAGACAAGGAGAGGTCAGTAACTGACCTGAAGGTCGTTGGCCTAGAGGCCTTTACGCTGGCCTTGATCGCCGGCTCTAAGCCCCCAATGAATCGGGCAATCCTTCTAGGTTCTGGTGTCACAAGATATGGCACCAGGCGTGACATAGTGTTAAAGCTTGTCAGATAAGCTTGACAATCCAGGTTTGTCATCACTAGTGAGACAAAATCAGCCTCAATCTTCTCAACCTCGTGCTGAGGGCAGTAGTTTTCTTTTATGAGGGTAATAAACTCCCCCCATGACATTTTGTACAAGGCAGACTTACCTGAAGCCTGCACCAGAGCTCTCCACCACGCCAGGGCCTCGCCCTTGAATGACTGGGACACAAACTTAACCACGTCCCTCTCAGCGCACCCGCTGATGTCCACAATCGTGTCCATCTCGTCCAGCCAGGTGATACAGTCAACCGCGCCTTTCTCCCCTGTAAATTCACGGGGCTTACATGATACAAAGTATTTGTAGGTGCAACCCTTAGCACTAGACGCATCAGTATATTCTCTATCGCGGTGAACGCTGTGCTCAGTAGACGAATGCTTGTCGTCATCTTTCTTGGGTTCAGAGGGTGGTTTGGAGTGTGTCTTTGGTTTAGAGGGTGGTTTTGACACAGATCTGCCTTGAGACTCAGTATTTTGACGATCAATAGCTGCCTGGACAGCATTGTTGATCAGAGCCTTTAGCTGTGCGCCTGTCAAATGTACTGACGCATTGTCGTAGTCATCTTCGTTTGTGTGGCTGTTCTCTCCATTGGGATCCGCCATTGTAACTTGAATCTGTTACAGAAGATAACAAAATTTTAATTTAGGAGATTATTATATGATTGTCTTTTATGACAATTTGTCAACCATGGTACAAAGACCATATTTGGTTAACTTATTATTTCATTATATATTAGGATCTGAATATCTCCTATTTCAACTATATAAATAGTATTGGCGGCATAAAGCCTAATCATGATGATGTTTTATAATATTAGCCGAGATTTCATAGAATCAAAGGCATAGAGAGTTGAACCGTAGTTCTTTTATCTCTTTCTGACAGAGAGTCATAGACTACCACTGCCTTTTGTCTTTATAAGACAATTATTATGGCCCATAGGCACTACACCTCTAATGGATGTCTTAATATGGTTGGCCCGTAGGCACTACATCACTAATGGATGTTTTAATAATATTAGCCCGTAGGCATTGCATCACTAATGGATGTTTTAATAATACTGGCCCGTAGGCACTGCATCACTAATGGATGTCTTTATAATATTGGCCCGTAGGCACTGCATCACTAATGGATGTCTTTATAATACTGGCCCGTAGGCATTGCATCGCTAAATGGATGTCTTTATAATACTGGCCCGTAGGCATTGCATCACTAAATGGATGTCTTTATAATATTGATCACCTTCATTGGTGATTTAACCCACGATCTATATATCATTTAGTTGGGTTTTGAAATCCTCAAAGGATTATTGTATAAGAATGACGTGCGTGATTATAACGAATCACATCTGCCATGAATGTTAACATGCGTACAGGTTAACAGGGAATCAGAATCCTTTCAGTTAGGTCGTACCATCTTGACCAGATCTTAACAGACCCCAAGCTAGGTTTTACCTTGTAAGATTCTTTATTTAGGCAGATCAATATAAAAGGAATGGTTTTGATTTATTATTTTTTTTTTATTAAAACAAAACTCATAACATACATTCCAAAATTTTCAAATACAATTACATATTGCCCTAAACGGGTCTTTTAAATCGTACATACCTCCAGAGAGGTTTTAAAATAAGTGACAAGTCCACGCAGGGACTAATACAAGATAGGTGTCCATGCAAGGACTAAATATAGGTTCACGTAGGGACTGAAATATGATAAGTTGTCCACACAGGGACTTATTTTAAAGTAGAAATTACAGTAGTACAACTATTAAGGGCTAATGGTCACGTTTCTTCTTTTTGCCCTTTAGTAGGTTCGCCAAGCCCTTGAGAAATCCTCGGTGGCTTTTCTTCTCTTCCTCGAACTCTCTCTCCACACGATCTAGTCGATGGAGTATTTCTTCCTGTTCAGGAGGAGAAAATCGTGGTTGTGGCGCTTGATGCGGAACTGGAGGTCTGGGAGGTATTGGATACCCATGAGCTGAGTAGTCCGGTGGTCCCATGTTTCCATGTGCTCCGTCAGGGTAGCGCGCATTATATCTTGCCGACACCACATATGGGTCGCGCTCATAGCCGTAGTTGTATTGGGCTTGTGACGGTTCAAACGGGTTGTAAGCCGTTGGACCCGTATAAGCAGGTATGGGTTGGTCATACCCAAATGGTGGCGAATTTCGTGCAGTAGGTGCGGAGTTCGCTTCTTGTATAGGACTTGAAGGTCCTTCTTCTTGTAGCGGCGGATAGTGGCTACTACTAGAATGTCGAGGAGTGCTGAAGTGCATACCTCCTCCTCCTCGTGTAGACATACGAGCATTTGTCCTCCTACGCCTCGGCGGATCAGGTATTACTGGTTGTGCCGGCGGCGGAGGTGGTGGCGTAACTGCCTCAAAGCGTGAATCCTCAGAGGGATCCTGTGGATGTCTCGGTTGCGATGTCTGATGAGATGGTGTGTTGTACCACTCATGTCGGTCAAACAAGGCCATAAAGCTGTCTGGGCCTTGATACTGCGGACCATGATATGAAGATCCATCAGATACTTCTATCGGATGCGTGGGCGTACCACGAGCTGGTTCAGTTGGATCCTCATCTTCCTCCATGGGATCTTCAGAAAAATGGTCTTGTGGCCCTAGTGGAACAAAACCTGAAGGTTCCTGTATGTAGTCAGCCGGATTAAACTGAGCTACGTAGTATGGAGTAGGGTCGTCATAATTCCGGTGCGAAACCGAACGTTGTAGAGGTATGAAGGAAGGTTGTGGGTTGTTGGGATTATTTTCTGAATCTGGCCCAAAGGAGTGCCGGTAGGATGGCGTCGAGCTGTGCGAAGTGGAATGCCTCGCGGGTTCGTAAAGATCTCTTCGTCGTTGTGGCTCTTCGCTTCGTGTCATCGAAGGATGTCTTGTACCAGATGGTCCAGCTTCTTGATCGTGATGTGTCACGATTTCTCCTCGGCCTCTTCGTCCCCTTCCTCTTCCTCGGAATATAACAGGTGGCATTTTCCTGCTCCAAAACTTATTAAAAATCAAATCGAAAAATAAAGACAAAAGGGAGTATTAATCCGAATTTGTCCTAAGTTCTTGTCTAGACTCAAGTATGTGCAATTGTGTCACTGAGATTAAACACAATAGGATAGTGTTTAATTCACTCAATGTTGGCTCTGATACCAACCTGTCACACCCCGATTTCCTCGTGTCTCACCGGTGGGCCCGGTGGGGGATTACCGTGACGATGTTGGCAACAATATAGTCAAACCACACAATTATATAATGCACAGCGGAAGCATAAGATAAATATATAAATTTCAACCTCTGATTGTAATATCAAAATGTATTACAGGGTTGATTATATCCACAGTGGATCGTAAATAAAGGTAAAGTAATTGTTCCATCAGATACTGCAATCAAGCTTGCGAGGCTTATCCCGACGCTAGGGAGCTAATACCAGCCAATTACGTTTAGGTACCTGCACTTAATCTTTTTGGGGAAATACGTCAGTTTACACTGGTAAATACATTCAACTGACACATTTGAAAATGTTTATTAAAATTGATTTGAATGCACAAGGCACAAACTCTTTTATAACTTGGGAAAATTCATAATGATCTTGTGAACGTTTTACATGTTCTTTTATGCGTTCAGTAGCCCGGGTCGTGCCGGGTTAAAGATTTATAGACACACCACGTTTGCGTAAAACCGTAGTATGAAAACCAACGGCTACGTCTTTTAATTTTAATGTCGACACTTTATACCGGGTGTACGCCTACACCGGGATGTCGATGGTCGTGGCCATTTCGTAAAATGATGCCGAGGATATCCGGGACAACGGTCATTAAACCCCCCAAAGGATTATAAGCAACAAAACTGTTTAAATGAGCCGATCATATTTAATCAATTAACCACCTAAGCGATGGAATTATATAATGCTCAATCAAGCGGTATTAATATACCGTAACCCAAGCCCATATAGGGGAAATAAGTCAAAAGTATTTACCTTTGCAAGTATTAATCCTTAATTTAGATCAAGTCACCGATAGCTTTTACTGGGGCTCCTAATCTGGAACGAAGGTTTTAATTAACCTCTTAGAATCCTAACGGTCCTTGTATTAGCCGTAGCTTAAACCGGTTGATTCCGATATATAGATATGGTTAATTCACACGAAAAGGCGAAAACCGAGAATGGAGTATGATTTGGACCCAACAAGTTTAGTGACTTGTTTTATATGGGTTTATAGTTCATACTCTGGATTTTGGGGTTCAAATAATATAATTTGACCCATATCGGCTATTGCACGAAAACTAGTTCCATGGGCCGTACCGTGTGCGCAAATAGGCGAAACGGTTAATCATAAGGGTCGTATGTTTATTTCCTAAGTCAATATGCCTTAAAAGTATTTTGGTATCAGTAGGATACCTTCCGTAATGCCCGTAACGAGTTTAAGTTAATATTATGCCCCGTAGGGGCTTTTCGGTCATTTTAAAGACTGTAAAAGGGCTTTTCGAGTTCTACAGGAAATCTGAGTTTCCCGAACAGCTTATAAAGCTTAAAATACTTTATTTATTATTTAAAACCAGTAGCAACTGGAATCGGGTCAAAAGACCTTGTAGAACTCCCGTTTTGGCCAAAAAGGGCATATTCGGTATTTACCGAACCGTAGCCATAACCGCAGGTTATGAGCAAGATAAAAATTATTAAAGATCTTTAAAATTCCCAAAATATTATTTTACCACAGTGGGTAAAAGTTTTGGTGACGAAAACTTGGGTTAGATGGGCGTTATGCTAATTGCGCCGTTAATTACTAAATTTTCTTAAAAGTGCGCCTTTTAGCATAACTCTCATTCTAGACCTCGGATTGACGTGAAACTTTAAGGACATGCTTATAATTTAACAAGCAAGGTTTTGGTCCGTTCACGTGTCCGAAATACTCGTTTTAATTTTAAAAGGCCGTTACGGTCAACTTTTAGGCGAATGACGGAATTGCGCAAAAGACTCGGATAACTCATGAACCGACCACAGAGGCTTATACCAACATGTGACCTGGTCCTAAGAGAGTCCTAAGGTATATTTATACCTCTCTAAAACGGGTCAGAACTGAAGTCAAAGCAAAAGTCAAACTTATGCGACTTTCGGCTCCGAACCGGTTCTATATAGTAAATGATCGATTCAAACGAGCGCAAACATGTTTATATACTTATTATCATGTTTTATGATTATCAAAACAGGTTCCATAACATATACTTTACAGATTATGCATAAATCGCTAAAATAGCTTTCTGTTGACTTTTTAACCGCACGTTTGACTCGACATTTGACATAGTTAGAGTGGTGATCAGGGGGAACCTTTTTAGAGGTTTATTACCCACATAAATACCAACTTATAACCATTTTTGATTCGTCATAAGACTGAACCATTTGCAAGATATTGTAATGACAACCGTTAATTACGACGGTTGCGTTTATGAGCTATAACTATGGAAATGTGAAACCAAAATGGTTATGAACGACTTACAGAAGTTGTTTCTTGATTATAGAGCAGAAGAGAATGCTTGGGAGCTCCTTAGAATGATCAGAGGTGTATGTTTGAGTTGTGTGAATGTTATGTGCCAAACTTGGCTATTTATAGCCAATGTCAAGCAAGCATGATCATTACAAGCACTACAACAGGTCAAGGGTGATGGGTAGGTGTCCCCTGAAGCTATGGGTCAAGTGTAGGGTGCCCATGCCTCATACATTGGTGTTTGATCATTCAAAGGCTCCAAAAGTCAAGAAAACTACAACTTTCTGCATCTGGGCACTTTACGCGGCCCGCATGGGAGTTCCCATGCATTTTAATGCGGGTCGCCTAAAGGTTAAGAAATCAGGCGAATTAGTGAGGAGGCTCGCGGCCCGCCTCAACTAATCCTTAACCTTCACGCGGGTCGCCTAAGGTTAAGATTTCAGGATTTTTAAATCTTTTTGTAATGATTACAGAATCCGGTCATTAATAACGAAATCTTTCGTAATGATTCACCTGACCTTTCGGTTTTGAAGGGGTAACTTTGCGGTTTGGCCCTCGGTTATTTACCGATAGGGGCCTCGTGTTAATTACCCGCATTATAAAGTCCCCGGTTTATTTATTAATTATATTGGAAAGCCTTAACTTTCACTGTTGACGCTTTTAACCCTTCTTCTACGAATTCGATCGTAATTTTCTCGTTTCATATCGAAACTTCGCGAAATTTATATATATTATTTTAGTGAGGGTATAATACCGTTACAAAGTCTTTGGAACGTTAAAGGGTCACTCAGAGGTATTATTAAACATGTTGACACAGTTAACCCTTGTAGTTTGTAATCTCTCACTTTCTTCCGCGTTTTGTTTTTGTACGATCTATAATTTATTCGTTTAAAGGTTTAAGCATTATTTAGGGATACTATACAGTATATTTACCCTTGTGGACATTTATAACCCTCGAATTTATATACTTTCAAGGTTTGTCAAAATTAGTCCCTTATTTATTATGGACGCCACGTGTAATCAAATGACACGTGTTAACACATCATTGGACACAAAATTTCGAGGTGTTACAGATCTCCACAGCTATAGCCCAGTACGAGGCGAACTGAACTCAAGACAGTGGCGGGCAAAGCAATGCTAGACCTAATGGGAATGGAGATTCATCTGGAGGAAACGCAGCTCAGGGCTGTACCTTCAAGCAGTTTCTCGGCTGCAAACCGATGAACTACGACGGCACAGGAGGTGCAGTAGCGTTTGTACGCTGGACGGAGAAGACTGAAGGTACCATCCGTATGAGCAAGTGTACCGCCGATCAGCAAGTCACTTTCGTTACTGGGTTGTTTGTTGATGAAGCACTGACTTGGTGGAACTTGCAAGTAAAAAACCTTGGGTGATGATGCCACTTATGGCCTAACTTGGGATGAACTGAAGGAAAGAATGAGAGAGAAGTATTGCTCTCGTGCTGAACTCCAAAGACTGGAAATGGAGTTTTGGCACTTGACCATGGAAGGTGCTGACATTAATGGTTATACTCGAAGGTTCCACGATCTGTCTAGAGTGCTTCCCTACATGGTGACCCCCGAATTCAAGCGCGTTGAACGCTACATTTGGGGATTGGCCTCAGAATTTCGCAGCATGGTAACTTCGGCCAAACCTCAAACAATCACCGAGGTTGTAACTCTGGCTGTCAGCCTTACTGAAGACTGTGTTCGTATGAAGAAACTATCACTGAACCCAACTGAGAAGACCGAGACGCATGCTGAGTCATCTGGTGACAAAAAGAGAAAGCATTCAAATCTGAACCAAGCAACCCGCAACAACACCAAGGGTTCGAACAACAAGAAGCGTGACACTAACCCACCTATTGAGGCAAAAACCTTCGCGGCTGCAAGCAATGCAGGAACTAAGAAGTATCAGGGCACTCTGCCCAAATGCAACCGCTGTGACTTTCACCACGTGGGAAATTGTCGCGCTGGGAAATGCGAGAACTGCGGGAAGCCAGGCCATCGTACCGAGGATTGTTGGGGAAAAGGTATTGGAGGCCGCAATTGTGACAACCGGTAATTTACGCCCTTAATTACGTAATTAACAGGTGATTAACGTGATAATAAATGGTGTTTACGGCACAAATTAATTTATTTTAGGCCTTGGAGTGCCTAGTGTCACGACCCCCGACCCCATCCTGGCCGGAATCGGAAGCCGCGAACAGCCACGTGGTGCCGGTGATTATTTTGAAAAACATTGCAGCGGAAATTTCATCAGGACCGTGAGTTAGGAAAAATATCAGAGTTTAGAAAACACCGGATTTTTTTATTTATTAAATAGATGGAATAATTTCATATTTTACAAAGGTAGCTTTTAATAAAAACAATATTTCTTAATTTGATTTAATAGTAAAATAAGCCACTTCTTGAAGTCCTTCAGTGCCGGATCCAATCCTTACTCCATTCTATTGTAATTACCTGAAACGCGTTTTAAAAAGGTTTTGTCAGCAGGAAATACTGAGTGAATCATTCATTTTACTTAAAACGACGCATTTGTTATAATTTACAGTATTAAGAGAGATTACAATGTTTCTGATATCAAACCAACTACCCACAGTATTTGTCACTCGACTCGCTTCGGTGACTGTGGTCATATCCCCCATTGGATGCCCCAATGGTGACGGGTATCACTAATTAGGTTCGCCCACCTAAAGTGATAAAAACTATAGTACTGTGCACAATACCCCACATACCGGCTGTAATTTGGTGATTACATAAACTTAATCACTGTAATTATAAACTTTGAAAATAATTTGGAGCTTTGTAAAACAGTTGATAAAAAGAGAATGACTCACTATATAAGCATGCAGTATTGATCTAACAAACTTCTTGATTCTACTCCTTCTGATAATTAAGCATATACTTTATTATTTTGGATCTTCTGATGATTAAGCATCCATTTTGATTGTAAGCGTATAGTTGGGAGTATTCTGATGGTTAAACATATAGTTTAACAGAATGTAATACGTATATGTGTAAAACCATATCAAACCTAACGATGATCACGAGATTTGAACCTTAACGAATTTCACAAAGTATAGTCTTATTCAGACAGTACTTTGGTATCCATTTAATGAACTCACAAAGTATAACACTTCGGATTCTGTTTACCGAAATTCACAAAGTACAACACTCTGGCATTCGTTTAATGAACTCACAAAGTATAGCACTTTGGTATTCGTTAGTTGGTTCCTGAATCGATCGGACAGAATATCGTATCGGTGATTATTGGTTAGAACACCAACGTATAGAGAGAAGAAGAAACGAAATGAGCAATGAAAAATGAAATCCTAGGTTCCTATTTATAGCAAGCAAGCACCTCAACAAATCTTCTGATCGATGTGGGATACAATTGACATGCCTACCTACCTGCTTGACATGCTAGCTAGCTTGCTTATATATATTAATTCAGCTGCTTCACTCGTTTTTCTCGTATAACTTTTAAAATATGACGTTTTATAAAACGACAAATATGTCTTTAGAACGAGCATATTTTTATCTATGTTTTAACCTAAGTTTCATTAAAAACGGAGTAAGGCCAAAAAAAATATATTTAATTATTAATATTAAACGTTCTCATACGTCCCCATATATATCTATTTTTAATAAATCTTACTTAGCTTAATTAATCTTGTTAGCTTAATTAATATTGATTAACTGATTAATTAATCATACTTAACTTAATTAACAAATTAATTAATCTACTTAGCTAACTTAACTGCTAAGTTTATTTAACTTATTAAGTTTACTTAGCTTTTAAGTATTCTAGCAACTCCCTGCGTACGAGTTCTAATTTCTAGATACAAGGGAACTCATATTAGTGTATTAACTCAATTCAACTTTAACGATAATGACGAGATAAAACCCTCACAACGAATGACAAAGTGCAATCACTTAAACATCCATCGGATTCACAACGAATGACAGAGTATTCTCCAAGTTCGGGTGGTACTCAAACATCCTGTCGGAATCACGACTAATGACAAAGGATAGTACTTAAACATCATGTCGGATAGTTTCAATCGATCGGATAGAGTATCGTACCAGTGATTAGAGTTATTACTCTAATAACGGGCAGAGTTTCGGGATTTAGAATATAATACCCGAGCTGTTGCTATAATAGAAGCTGAAGGAAAGAAAAGAATTGAACCATTTGAAACGTAGCTGTGATCGAGTTATTACCCTGTTATCGCGGCAGCGTTTCGTGTGGTGTGTGTTTTGAACGAGAAAGTGAATAACTCAGTGTAGGAAACGAATTTGAACGTCGTTCAATTGCAGAAATCTCAGTCCCACACCCTTCTATTTATAGCTGGAAAATGGTCTCCCCCGCGTGTCGCGACAGGAAGACCTGTCTCCTTCGCGTGGCGCGACGGAACACCTTTCACCGTAGGGTTGCCACGTTCATGGGTAGGCTAGCTGAGTCGACAGAATTGATAAATTCGAATTTAGACAGCAAGATATGTGGATAACCGTTGAGTAGGGAATATCCCCCCTGAGTTTTAGGGGCCCTGATCCTGATTCTAATTGTTCTGAAAATTTTAGGGATTATGCAAGATTACTTGGGTTTCTCAATTAGGGTTTCCTTACTGGAGAATTAATATAATAAGTATTAATTTTAGTGGGAGTTGTTACATCCTCCCCACCTTGTTTTAAATCTCGTCCTCGAGATTTGGACTATGAAATCTTCTTGGGTTTACATCAAAACAATATATAATGGTGTCTCGGATGGAATCAAAAGATCAATACCATAGGGTAGTTGGAATTCAATGGTTTTAAAGTTTTAGTTTCAGGAATCGATGTTAACCAAAGGAGATGAAATAATATCATTAACAAGTTTGACTAAGTTTCATGAATCAAGAGATATTGGATAGGCGTGAAATTTGAAATAAAATGACTTGTAGAAACAATAGGATTTAATGTCAGAAAAGAACTTATTTTGATCCGTTGAGGGGGATTCTGAATTGATAAATCTCTATTTTGTGAATAAAAAAAAATGATTTATCAATAATCAACCCGAAAATCAATATCGTTTACTTAAATGGTAAGGATACACTGGACAATAGAATTTAGTGTATCATGGTCTGAGTACATAACTGTATCAGGACTATTAAAATGACAAATCAAACGAAATGACGTATGAATAAGGTTTATTATTTAGCACAGGCTACAAATTTATACGAACACTGCAAAGTGTTGTAAGAATTCAATAATTATGGTGACCGAATGAATTCCTCGTTTTTCGAAATTAACTGAGAGTTTCAAGGAAGCGAATCTGGATATTTCAGAAGATGAGATGTTCAAATGAATGAGATGAAATGATATAATTTCCAAGGTGATTAGGTTCAAGCCAAAAGATATATGATTAATGGATATGGATATGAATGTTTGTGAATGATTTGCCAAAGGAAACTTATTTCGATTGTCAACTGAGAAAGAATCAGAATCAACAAGCTTGAATGAAATAAAAATACGAAAATGATTTGTCAACTAGGAAAAATCAATGGGTTGACATTTATTGAATTACAAGGATACACCGGAATATAAAAGAGTTTAGTGTATCTTTGTCTTAACACATAGTTGTATTAAGACTATTTTCAAGGATGAGTCAAGCGAAAGAAATACATGATTTTTGGAATGATTTGTATGCTTATAATTAGCCCAAGCTACAAATTTATACCGACGCCACAAGGTGTCGGAGTGATTGAAATAATAATAGCGGTGATTGAATAAGTTCACCATGTTTGAAACCAAATGAAAGTTTAATGAAGTAAGTTCGAAAGTTTGTTTCAAACAATTGAATAAATGTTTTTCGATTGAAAATGAATAAGAAATAAAGATTACGAAATGCTCGATTGATGTTGTAAGAATCATTAAGAGATACACTGAAATATGACAAGAATTTGTGTATCATTATCTTAGCACACGATTGTGTTAAGATGGCTTTTATAGGATAAACCAACAAATCGGATTCAGTACAAATTAAATCCGTATATAATGTGTGAAAAGTATAAATAGTTCCGCATGAAATGATTGATAGTAATTTAGCACAATTTGCAAGTTCATATCAATACCACAATAAATAATTAAGTAATTAAATCCGAGCATGATGTGAGCAACATGATTAGCGCAAGCTTCAAACTTTGTGAAAATGTCACCACAAGATGATCGTGATCAAAGAAATGATTTGATGAATTCTAAGACTAAACAAGCATGTTATGGTTTAAGAGAATTGAAGTGCTTGTTGGGACTATTTTGAATATGATGGCTTCAATCCATCATATGGGACTTTGAATTGAATACGTAATGCGAGCAAGTTCAAACAATTGAACTTGGTGTAAACAAAACGAGTTCATGTATCAATAAGAAATTTTGGACATGGTCACAACAAAAACCATGTATGCCAAAGGAAATTGAGTTTTTTTTTTCAAGAAACTTATTGACTCGATATCAAAGAGTCATCGTTTTGCAATAAACGTGGTTTATAAATGCAAAGATCAAGTATAGTGAAACAATATTTGAACTTTTGATAAAAACAACAGATTGGAATGAAGCCTCCAGTGGTCTTCATAAATCAAACGAACCACATGCGCAACAAACAGTGCATGTGTAACGTGTGGATTTACCAAGAAATTAAATAGATCAATATTTGTTATTATGAAAGAAATCCTCATGGTATGATGACCGTTAGGGGAAGTAGAAACGCGAAAGTCAATTCATTATATGCAGAAGTCAAGATTTCCAACGAAAGAAATATAAGAACTTTACCTAGAATTCCGTGTGATAACTGGTGTTAAGTGATATTACTAGAGAATGTCGAATAAAATAAAAGTGAGGATTGTAAAGGTATATGACTTCTTTTGCAGTGCCAATAGTTATGACTTTGATTAGACTATGCACCGATTGTTGTGAAATCCGGTTCTATCGTATCTCAGCAAGATTCATGTCATTTGTAGGATCACATGGCCAAGTGCTGCTTTTTTATTAGTAGTTCTTCCACTGACGGGATTTGCTTTGGTGTCGTCATGCCCAATTATATTTTTCCAAAGGTCTTGCCTCAAAAGTCGTGTGTGATATACTTCGACGCCTGTGGACGTAAAATTTTAAGTTCGTGTGTTTTCTTTGTGCACTAGCACAATTTTACATGTTTCTTACTTGCGGTAATAATTTATGGTGACGCATTGGAAATTCTTATACTTTTGATGGTGTCCCAACTTAATGGATTTTCAGTATTATTTTGTCGTACAAGTTACGAGGTAGATGATCAAACGAAAGAATGTTTGACATTGAAATTATACATATATGCAAGAGATTCCTGATAAAGAAATCTAGATTTTATTATTGACACATATGCTTGTGCTTTATTCTTAATTGACTTTTTGGAATTCCTTATAGATATACATATCTATATAATTATATATTTCACATGCTGTAATATACATACCTTTCGTAAGGTTAAATGTATATAATAGATTCATATTTCCAAAATAAGTCAGATATCTGCTCATGATATTATTTAGGGAAATCTTGTCACTTGTTTGACATACTATGTACCCCGTCTTATCCGGTTCGCGCCAGAGAGGTAATCTCAATATATCCAGACAAGCTGGAGAGTCTGCTACTCTATACCCAGTTTTGCCGGAGAAAATTTTCTATTTCCTATAAATAGTATCTTTCCAAAATTTTAAAAGTGCCTCTTTTATTAGGGCTTTTATCTAGAATCAAGGAAATTTGTGTTTCCATAACATATCTTTATTCTAGACCAAGCAATATCAAATAAGCAAGGATTAATATTAATTAAGTGTTATTGCTTATTTATCATATCTGGCAATATTCTACTCACCCTTCTTATGGTATACCAATATTCATTACATTATACTTATATAAGTAATTTATCTTGAAACTTATATTAGGGCCAAAATTTCTTAAGTTCAAGTCTAAATATCATCCTGAGGGTTACCAGACAATATTCAGTTCCTAACTCTCCGTTTAAACTTAAGTCTTATTACAACACCTAATTGCTTAAACAAGTGGCTTAGCTTATACTAAGGCATCTTTTCTTATGTTCAAGTTTAAATGCTATCAGATGTGCTACCAGTTAATAGCAATCTCCTAACTCTTTTATTTAAGCTTAAGTATTATTATCACAACACTTATAGGCTTAAAGTAGTGGCTCTGATACCACCTTCTGTCACGACCCCCGACCCCATCCTGGCCGGAATCGGAAGCCGCGAACAGCCACGTGGTACCGGTGATTATTTTGAAAAACATTGCAGCGGAAATTTCATCAGGACCGTGAGTTAGGAAAAATATCAGAGTTTAGAAAACACCGGATTTTTTTTATTTATTAAATAGATGGAATAATTTCATATTTTACAAAGGTAGCTTTTAATAAAAACAATATTTCTTAATTTGATTTAATAGTAAAATAAGCCACTTCTTGAAGTCCTTCAGTGCCGGATCCAATCCTTACTCCATTCTATTGTAATTACCTGAAACGCGTTTTAAAAAGGTTTTGTCAGCGAGAAATACTGAGTGAATCATTCATTTTACTTAAAACGACGCATTTGTTATAATTTACAGTATTAAGAGAGATTACAATGTTTTTGATATCAAACCAACTACCCACAGTATTTGTCACTCGACTCGCTTCGGTGACTGTGGTCATATCCCCCATTGGCTGCCCCAATGGTGACGGGTATCACTAATTAGGTTCGCCCACCTAAAGTGATGAAAACTATAGTACTGTGCACAATACCCCACATACCGGCTGTAATTTGGTGATTACATAAACTTAATCACTGTAATTATAACTTTGAAAATAATTTGGAGCTTTGTAAAACAGTTGATAAAAAGAGAATGACTCACTATATAAGCATGCAGTATTGATCTAACAAACTTCTTGATTCTACTCCTTCTGATAATTAAGCATATACTTTATTATTTTGGATCTTATGATGATTAAGCATCCATTTTGATTGTAAGCGTATAGTTGGGAGTATTCTGATGGTTAAACATATAGTTTCACAGAATGGAATACGTATATGTGTAAAACCATATCAAACCTAACGATGATCACGAGATTTGAACCTTAACGAATTTCACAAAGTATAGTCTTATTCAGACAGTACTTTGGTATCCATTTAATGAACTCACAAAGTATAACACTTTGGATTCCGTTTACCGAAATTCACAATGTACAACACTCTGGCATCCGTTTAATGAACTCACAAAGTATAGCACTTTGGTATTCGTTACTTGGTTCCTGAATCGATCAGACAGAATATCGTATCGGTGATTATTGGTTAGAACACCAACGTATAGAGAAAAGAAGAAAAGAAATGAGCAATGAAAAATGAAATCCTAGGTTCCTATTTATAGCAAGCAAGCACCTCAACAAATCTTTGATCGATGTGGGATACAATTGACATGCCTACCTACCTGCTTGACATGCTAGCTAGCTTGCTTATATATATTAATTCAGCTGCTTCACTCGTTTTTCTCGTATAACTTTTAAAATATGACGTTTTATAAAACGACAAATATGTCTTTAGAACGAGCATATTTTTATCTATGTTTTAACCTAAGTTTCATTAAAAACGGAGTAAGGTCAAAACAAATAATATATTTAATTATTAATATTAAACGTTCTCATACGTCCCCATATATATCTATTTTTAATAAATCTTACTTAGCTTAATTAATCTTGTTAGCTTAATTAATATTGATTAACTGATTAATTAATCATACTTAACTTAATTAACAAATTAATTAATCTACTCAGCTAACTTAACTGCTAAGTTTATTTAACTTATTAAGTTTACTTAGCTTTTAAGTATTCTAGCAGCTGCCTGCGTACGAGTTCTAATTTCTAGATACAAGGGAACTCGTATTGGTGTATTAACTCAATTCAACTTTAACGATAATCACGAGATAAAACCCTCACAATGAATGACAAAGTGCAATCACTTAAACATCCATCGGATTCACAACGAATGACAGAGTATTCTCCAAGTTCGGGTGGTACTCAAACATCCTGTTGGAATCACGACTAATGACAAAGGATAGTACTTAAACATCCTGTCGGATTGTTTCAATCGATCGGATAGAGTATCGTACCAGTTATTAGAGTTATTACTCTAATAACGGGCAGAGTTTTGGGATTTAGAATATAATACCCGAGCTATTGCTATAATAGAAGCTGAAGGAAAGAAAAGAATTGAACCGTTTGAAACGTAGCTGTGATCGAGTTATTACCCTGTTATCGCTGTAGCGTTTCGTGTGGTGTGTGTTTTGAACGAGAAAGTGAATAACTCAGTGTAGGAAACGAATTTGAACGTCGTTCAATTGCAGAATTCTCAGTCCCACACCCTTCTATTTATAGCTGGAAAATGGTCTCCCCCGCGTGTCGCGACAGGAAGACCTGTCTCCTTCGCGTGGCGCGACGGAACACCTTTCACCGTAGGGTTGCCACGTTCATGGGTAGGCTAGCTGAGTCGACAGAATTGATAAATTCGAATTTAGACAGCAAGATATGTGGATAATCGTTGAGTAGGGAATATCCCCCCTGAGTTTTAGGGGCCCTGATCCTGATTCTGATTGTTCTGAAAATTTTAGAGATTGTGCAGGATTACTTGGGTTTCTCAATTAGGGTTTCCTTACTGGAGAATTAATATAATAAGTATTAATTTTAGTGAGAGTTGTTACACCTAGGAACGTCTACGACATTATAGGGCGAGAACGGTGGTTTACGAAAGAGTTTGCCGAATATTAAGCGACAACGAATTGAAACCGAACAGAATACGGACAACGCTGACAGATATGGATTTTCTACGAATTTTTTATGTCTATGAAATTAATTTTGTGAATTTATTGGGCTTCCGTGCGACACAAATGCAAACGTGAACTAAAAACGCGATGGAAGGAAACGCATCGGCAACGAAACGGAAGCGACGGAGACGCCTGTCACCTTCGAAACTTACATTTTACACAATATTTAGCTCCGTAATAAAATTTTAGTAATTACAGTCGAAATCGGAACGAAAAACGAATTAGAGACGGCAACGATATAACTTTTCGCGATTATTACCGTAATCGACAAACGAAAGCGCCCAGCGCGACTACTGGCGCTATTTTCGTAATTTGCTTCTAAGAAGTTTAATTATGATATTTTTACGCTAATCGGGTGCGCTAACGGGCTCGTAGAAATTATCGGGCTACACATGACACGCAACTTTGGGCTTGTGGGCCTTGGCCCAAGCCCAAAGCCCTTTTCACATGACCCTACTATATAAGGGGGTGCATACCCTTGTTATTCTTTCATTTTAAAACAACAGACCAAACCAAACAACACGCACACCACGACTTCCTCTCTCTTCTCCGGCGAACTGGGCGGCGGCGATCCGGCGAACTGATCAGGCCAAACACCCCCTCCCTCCTCCGACCTTCCTGCCTTTCCGACAATCCACACACACCGAACCCCTCCCCTACTCATCTCCAACCGGTACCCCCCACCCCCTTTCCGACTCAGAAACAAACCACCACCACCACTGTTCGGTGGTGGTGCGGCGGTGCGACAGAAGAGAGAGAGAGACGAGAAGGAGATAGAGAGAGAGAGAGAACCGGCGACCGGCGGTCGGAGACACGGGTCGGCGGTCGGTTTATTATCCGGCGGTCCTTGTCTCGGACCGGCGGTTCTTGCTTCGGACCTTCGAGTTCCGCGTTGATGCTGAATATGATGATGTTTTGCGGCACGGCGGCGACGGCATCGGCAGGAGTGACGACGGCGGGGTGGTGGTCCAGCGGCCGGAGACTCGGACCGGCGATCCTTGTCTCGGTCCGACGTGTATTCCGGTAAAACCCCTCCTGTTGCTTTTATTTTCTTTTAGAATTGATATGGATAATGATGCTGATGATGATATTGTTGCTGTTGATAATGAGGATGATGGTGTTACGGTGACGGAGGTGCGACTCCGGTGGGTGTCACGACAGTAGAGTGGTTATGCTGTTTCGGCCATCTCAGATTTCGGTTCGGGTGTTGAGTCAACTCAGTCTTGGTTCGGGTCAACCCAGTCAACACTTCGGGTTGACTGGTCAACTCTGGTCAGCGGCTCAGTCAACGGGTCAGCATTGTTCGGGTCTCAGTTTCGACTCAGTCAACCTGAGTCAACTCAGTTGACTCGGTCAACTCAGCGAGTCGACTCGGTCAGCTCAATCAACTTTTCCGCAAAACGACATGAGAGATGGTAAAGGTTTAACGACAAGATTAATTTCGTTATATTATGGTTTTATTGATTTCGTTAAACGAGCTTCAAAACCGAATTGATTAAGGAAACATTATAAAGAAATTTAATGGATTCATATATTAGTCGTACTTATTTTATTTCATACATACACATATATTGTTGAAATGGTTTTGTTG
The DNA here is from genome assembly GCF_002127325.2 of Helianthus annuus. Lineage (NCBI taxonomy): Eukaryota > Viridiplantae > Streptophyta > Magnoliopsida > Asterales > Asteraceae > Helianthus > Helianthus annuus. The sequence continues at coordinate 115,933,666 of NC_035438.2, read as the reverse complement.
AATCTTGAAAATAACGACAACTTATGTTGGCGGGGACGTCCAAAAACAGAGGAAACTCTACCCGTTTTTGGAGAAAAATCATGAACAAAATGCATTTTATAATAAAGCGAACTTTACGAATCCGAATTTAATTACGAAACAAATATGTCTAGCACGAATGTTTTTAAACAAAAAAGCGATACGTATATTGTTCACAACGATAAATATAGATATTACATTTATTCTAAACTTTGAAATGTCGATGATTATTTTATGAAACCAATATAATTATTTGTATTGTTTCAAACGCCGAACACGCCTTCGATTTAGAAAATAAATATAGTTTTTATATTTATTTCAGATATCGTACAACACGAATTCGATTTATAAAACGCATATAGTTTATGCATATATTTCAAATGTCAAACAACATGAATTCATTTTACAAAAATAAATATAGTTTGTATATTTATTAAACAATACGAATTCTTTTATGAAAATAAATATAGTTTATATTTATTTCGAACTTCAAACAAACTCGATGATACTTCTATAAAATAAATATAACTTTTTATATTTATTTCGAACGCCTTAACGACATACGATATAATGCGAGGTTATTATATAATCTTTAAATAAAACGTTCGTTACATACACAAACGAATTCTCGGGGTGACAAAGTATAACTTAATCATTTTTATTAAGTTAACAACTTATCGTCAACGATTCGGTAGAGCTCGGTAACACGAAGATTTGTTACCGCATTAATTAGAAACTTATAAGATATTTCGTGTTAGGAATATTGTAGAATGCACGCTAGCGAGTCAAGTCTTGGAAATGACATCACAAAGTCGTATTTAGCTAGCTTTGCACAGGAATATTCAGGTGGGTTTATAACCCCACCTTTTACGGTTTTACATTTTTCTAAATGTTTTCGGGGTGGAAAGACATGCACTTTTTGCAAAGCATACAAGAATTACATATTTATAAACCATTTTACAAGCAAGATTTATCTGACACAAATGGTTTACGAAAAACTTATGTTTTATACCGGTTTTTCAAACAAGCGTTTACACACGAATTCTAGTTTTCTAAACTACGAGAAAATACAAATACAAGAGTATACAAACACATGAGAATTGGTACTTGACATAAAGAATACAAGAACTGAAAAATTGATACTTGATATGATGAATACATAAACAATAAGCACTCTTGGTGATAACTTGTACCAAGTATGATGCGTTTGAGGAATGATACGAGAAATAGTGTCACGAATAGGGTACCATAAGCACCATTAATCGTGTACATACTTAGACCGCAGAACAAAAGGTTAGATCTAACAGGTGTCAGGGCTGCCCCACTCTTGGTGACAACTAGTACCGAGTAGTGTTTTTGTGTCTCAGTCGTGAATCGACTACTAGAAAAAAATGCCTATGGTTTGGTGACTTCCTATGTCGTGTCACATGTTAATGGCCTTGCAACCCATTAACAACATGATACATACAAGAATACTTGATTTATACAAGAATACATGATACATAAAAGAATACTTGATTTATACCAGAAAACATGATACATACAAGAATACTTGATTTATACAAGATACATACTATGTTTTCATACAAAGTTTCCATATGACTGGACAAGAAAATGATTTTAAATTCGTTTTCTCAACAATACTTCAAAAACCGGTTACTCAAAAAGATTTATTTCAAATCTTTTACAAACAAACTATGAACTCGCTCAACTTTATGTTGATTTTTCGCATGTTTCTTTCTCATGTTGCATTTCTAAGACAAGGCACGGTTGGAATAGGAGAACCATGTGGAGTCGAGTACTTAGTGGCGTTAAATTTCTAGAAAGTCTTTGCTTAATTGCTTCCGCTGTGCAATGAAGATACCAGTCCAGTCACGCCAATGCTCTGATATTCAGGGTGTGACAGCAATGGTAATGGTAATGGAAACAATGGTGGGAACTGCAACGGTAACCGAAATGGTAATAGAGCTGGGCGTAACCAAAGATGCTTCAGTTGTGGAAGCAATGAACATTTCATGAAAGACTGCCCAAAGGGACACAATGCTCAGGCTCGAGCATTTGTGATAGGAGCAAAGAACGCACGCAAGGACCCTAATGTGGTCACCGGTATGTTTCTCATTAACAATCACTTTGCATCCATATTATTTGACATTGGCGCCGATTATAGCTTCATGTCTGTGGAATTTAAACGTATGCTTAGAATAGAATCGAGTAGATTAGATATTCCTTATTCCATAGAACTAGCCAATGGTAAACTTGTTGAATCAGGCGAAGTTGTTAGAGGCTGCACATTAGAACTTGGTGAACGAAGGTTTAGCATCGATCTCTTACCTATTCAATTGGGTAGCTTCGACGTAGTGGTCGGAATGGACTGGTTGTCCAAGAAAAAAGCTAAAGTTATTTGTCATGAGAAAATCATTCGCATCCCATTGGCGAATGATGAAACTCTCATCGTACACGGAGAAAAACGAGACGCGCCTCTACGAATCATCAGTTGTATGAAGGCACAGAAGTGCTTAAAGAAGAGATGTGTTGCTTTCCTCGCACACGTTGTAGATAAGAGGGCTGTGGAGCCGAAACTAGAAGACATTCCTGTGGTGAAGGAATTCCCTGATGTTTTTCCCGAAGATCTGCCAGGACTAGCTCTGCAACGACAAGTCGAATTTCGTATAGACTTGGTTCCAGGAGCCACTCCTGTAGCCGAGGCACCCTATCGGCTTGCACCATCCGAAATGCAAGAATTATTTACACAACTCCAGGAGTTGTTGGATAAAGGATTCATTAGGCCAAGCCTCTCACCCTGGGGAGCTCCAGTATTGTTCGTAAAGAAGAAGGATGGAACTCTGCGGATGTGTATCGATTACAGAGAACTGAACAAGCTCACAATCAAGAATCGGTACCCGCTACTGAGGATTGATGACTTATTTGATCAATTACAAGGATCAAGCTACTATTCCAAGATCGACCTTCGATCTGGATACCATCAGTTAAGGATTCAAGAGGAAAGTGTACCAAAGACTGCATTCAGAACACGCTATGGGCATTACGAATTCCTTGTGATGCCATTCGGGTTGACGAACGCACCAGCGGTCTTTATGGATCTGATGAACCGCGTTTGCAAACCATATCTCGATAAATTCGTGATTGTGTTTATCAATGATATCCTGATCTACTCACGAACGAAAGAAGAGCACGAGCAACATCTCAGAACCATCTTGGAACTACTGAAGAAAGAGAAACTTTATGCGAAATTCTCGAAGTGCGAGTTCTGGATTCGCAAAGTACAATTCCTTGGTCATGTTGTAAACGAGAAGGGCATTCATGAGACCCATCCAAGATTGAAGCAATAAAGAATTGGGAAGCCCCCAAAACCCCAACTGAAGTTCGACAATTTTTGGGCTTAGCGGGCTATTATCGACGGTTTCTTGAGAATTTCTCAAAGATAGCTCAACCGCTAACTACCCTTACGCAGAAAGACAAGAAGTACGACTGGGGTGACAAGCAGGAAGAAGCCTTCCAGCTACTTAAAAACAAGCTATGCGATGCACCGATACTATCCTTACCCGAAGGCACTGAAGACTTCGTGGTATACTGCGACGCTTCACGACAAGGTTTGGGTTGCGTGCTCATGCAACGCCAGAAAGTCATCGCTTACGCTTCAAGACAATTGAAGGTGCATGAAAGAAACTATACCACGCACGACTTGGAACTAGGTGTGGTGGTATTCGCCTTGAAGATCTGGCGACACTATTTATATGGTACTCGATGTACAATCTTCACGGATCACAAAAGCTTACAACACATATTCGATCAGAAAGAATTAAACATGCGTCAGCGTCGATGGGTCGAACTGCTGAACGACTATGACTGTGAGATTAAGTACCATCCTGGAAAGGCAAACGTTGTAGCAGACGCGCTAAGTCAAAAAGAAAGGGTTAAGACCCTAAGGGTTCGAGCATTGGAAATGACTATTCGAACGAACCTCACTACGCGCATTCGTGACACACAAAAAGAAGCTCTCAAGGGAGAAAACCGAAAAGCTGAATACCTCCGGGGTACATTGAAATATATGGTGCCAAATGAAGAGGGAACCTTGTACTTTAAGAAGCGCATTTGGGTTCCGCTCTATGGTGGCATACGAGAAGTCATCCTTGATGAAGCACACAAGTCAAGATACTCGATCCATCCAGGATCGGACAAGATGTATCAAGACTTAAAAGAATACTACTGGTGGCCAAGACTCACAAGCGATGTTGCTGTCTATGTTGGAAAGTGCCTAACATGTGCCAAGGTTAAGGCTGAATATCAGAAACCGTCCGGCCTACTGCAACAACCAGAGATACCCATGTGGAAGTGGGAACAAATCTCGATGGACTTCATAAAAAAATTACCCAAGACCCCTAGAGGGCACGATATGATATGGGTGATAGTCGATCGGTAAACAAATTCTGCGCACTTCTTACCGATTCGAGAAAAAGACAGCACTGGAAAGCTTGCTAAGATATACTTAAAAGAAATCATGGCACGTCATGGAGTGCCAATCTCAATTATTTCAGACAGAGATGGACGCTTTGTCTCAAGAATCTGGCAATTCTTTCAGGAAGCCTTTGGATCTCAGCTAGATCTAAGCACGGCATTCCATCCACAAACAGACGGCCAGAGCGAACGGACTATACAAACATTAGAAGATATGCTTCGTGCATGTGTCATGGATCCAGGCAGCAGCTGGGATACTCATCTACCTTTAGTTGAGTTTTCCTATAATAACAGTTATCATACAAGCATAAAAGCCGCACCATTCGAAGCTCTGTATGGCTGCAAGTGCCGATCGCCCTTGTGTTGGGCAGATGCTGGAGATAAACGTATGGTTGGTCCTGAACTTGTACAAGAGACAACCGACAAAATCATGTAGATCCGAGAGCGCATTAAGGCAGCTCGAGATCGACAAAAGAGCTACGCTGATCGATGACGAAAACTATTACAGTTCAAGGTTGGAGACAAAGTTTTGTTGAAGGTCTCACCTTGGAAGGGCGTAGTCAGATTTGGAAAACGTGGAAAGCTGAATCCACGATACATCGGACCATTCAAGATTCTAGAAAGAATTGGTACCGTGGCATACAAGTTGGAATTACCGGAAGAACTAAATGGAGTACATGATAAATTTCATGTATCCAACCTCAAGAAGAGTCCAACACAAGAAAACGTGATCATCCCTGCGGATGAAGTGCATATTGATGACGCCCTCCGATTTACAGAACAACCCGTTGAGGTTACCGACTAGAAAGTCAACAAGACCAGGAGGAGCACTGTTAAACTTGTCAAAGTACGTTGGAACTCTAAGCACGGACCCGAGTACACATGGGAACGTGAAGACCAGTTTAAAGAAAAGTACCCCCACATGTTCAAGAAGACTCCTGCGAGAGTTAGTTCAGCCTGAATTTCGGGACGAAATTCTTTTAACGGGGGGAGACTGTGACAACTGGCACAATACCGGTAATTTCTGTACACTTTAATTATTACTTAACGACTGCAATTATGTGCTTAAACGTCAACATTGTCCGATTTCATACTACACAAGTGAATTCATGCACGTTTTCTACTACAAAATATTGTTTTATGCATTAACAAGAGCGTTGCGTCAGAAATACTAGTAAACTCACCGGTAAGACACATTGTGTCAACAAACCTGCAGAAAGCAGTTAGACAATAGAATTGGAGCCTAGGTGTAGGTCCAACAACAAGAATACATTAAAACCCAAGAGTACATACAAGGGTTCACATATAGGCTCTCCGGAGACTAAAATACACACTAAAAAGCACCCGAAACGCACTTTAAGTGCAGAATTTTATTAAATTCAGCTATAACCAGCTTTTAAACATATAAATATCATGCAGAAATTATGTTTATCGTCCAGAATATTTCCCTAAGTGTCGGGAATTGAAAGGGTTACAAAAGGGTACATAAAAAGCACTAAACGGTGCAATTTAACACTTAACGAACCGGTATTTAACCGAACAACCGGACATTACCCGGGACACCAAATTTTTGCCAAGCACACTGTCTATTTATTTCTTGGCTAGTCGTGATCCCCGAACACCCTAACACCTACTAAAAAGCAACTAACTAACATAAGGAAGTTCATACTTGAAATCTAACTAACCATTGCTATTTAGTTACAAAAGTTTGCAACCAACCCCCCCCCCCTAAACCGATTTCGGTCCCAATGGACCCACCAAATCACCTTCACCATGCCCTCATATCTTGTGCTAGATTTCATCCATTTGTTTATTAGATATTTGCTTGAAGATCTTGCCAAGATATATGTTCATATCTATTTAAGTATGGTTCCATAATACTTCATCATTTCACAAGATTCACACTCTCTCCTTCACTCTCTCCTCTCCCTCCCTCACGGCTGCCCACAACCGCCACCATCACCACCACTACACCACCCCATTCATCCATCTTCAAGCTTCATTCAAGTATCTAAGGTGATTCAAGGAAGTGAAAACTTGTGGAGCTTCTAAAGGGCTTTGTTCTTGCTTGTTCATCATCATTCCTCATCATCCTCTTCACTAGATTCTACCCTAGCCTTGTGCTAGTAGTAAGTCTCGGTTTACTCTCGTTCATGTCCACTTTGTGTAAGTAGAAGTTGTATTATGTTGAGATCTATAAGAGCACTACAAGAATCTAAACAAGAAACTTGAATCTAAAAGTTACTTAAACCTTTACATAATGTTTACATAAGAATGAGACATGAAGATGAAATCTTGTTGGATGAGGGTTGGTTAAATCATGCATGATATTTGGTCGTTGGTTTCTTGATAAACCCGTTGTTCGGACATTTGTTAATACGATTTAGTAACGTTTAAACTATAAAGAAACATGCTGATTTACATTTTCAGCCAACTTCAAATGGCTGTAAACAGACCAAAATGAATCGAAAAACAGAATTTCTGAAGCCTAAATTATGTATTTTCGAAAAACTGATCAAATGGAACTGGAATCGTAATTTTTCGAAGTCGTTTACTATTTTTAAAGGCCTGTTTTTGGACAGCAGCTCAAGCTGCATTTTTACTGCCAAAAACATGTGTTATATTCTTCATCATAACTTGAAACCTGAGTAGAACAAGCCCCTAAATTTATACCGTACATGATCACTGATGTCATTGTGACCCTCCAACTGGAATTTCGTAAATCGGACTTACGATGAATTTTAAACGAATTATTCCGTAGGCTGCGATCAGAAAATAATAAATTTGATCGCAGTTTGGTAAATGATTTTCTATAAAATATTGATAATGAACTGGACCCCGATATTATTACAAAATAATATTTGATTCGTATAAGACATTCTGTAAAAATTTGGGAATTTTTGGAATAAGTTAACCATTTTATTAAAATATCCGAAAACATTCCAGTTTTATATATATTAAAACTGAAACGACAAAAGTAGTATCATGCATGTCAGAATGTCAGGTTGATTATTTGAGAACAATCTAAGGTGTTATATGTTAAAGAAAATGATATGCTACTTAGCATGGACACCTCCATTTACAAAGGAGACTATGGCGAAATTTTCTGAAAATCCTAACACTTAATAAATATTTTCTAGACAAATGTTTGCTAGTGTGTTCTAAACTATGCTTTTCGAATATAAACCTCGCCATAATTTTTGTAACAAAAATACACATACAACATACAAGATACATAATTCGAGTGCAAAATACAAGAAACTTATATTTATTTTTGAGAAAATAATATAAGTAAGACATTTAGTTAAAAATATGAAATATTTTTAACACAAGAAAACTTATACAAAAGATAGTGACTTGTACTTGTGCGATACAAGTCTAGTGACTAACGTTAAGAAAACACGTATAGGTCACGACGTTAATTAAGCAAATCCGGTGAAGTTTACGACGCAAGGAACGCAAAGTTGTGAGTTCATGCTCCCCCTTTTCCTTTAACTGTTTTTGGTTTTATAACTTCGGGGGTGAAATACATGTTACATATGTACAATGTTTATGATGAGTACAAAGACATTCAAGTGAAACATTCTAGATCATGCCTCGAATAGGGTACCATAAGCACCATTAATCAACGTATACATTCAGACCACGGAACAAAAGGTTAGATCTAATGGGTTTCAGGCAACCCCACTCTTGGCCTACTTCTACCAATGAGTGCTTCTGTGTCTCAGTCAAAGTCGACAAAAATGCCTAGGTTTGGTGGCTTCCTATGTCGTGACACATGTTAGTGGCCTTGCAAACCACTAGCGATCTCACACATTCAAACATTCATAGTACGGAGTTAAAAATACATTCAAACATTCGTAGTACAGTTACAGATACGTTTTACAAGTTACATTCAAACATTCATACATTCTACAAGTTACATACCATGATTTCATTCAAGTATTTAAACATTCAAATCAATTCACACCAACATTATGTTGACGTTTTTCCAAAACTCACATGTATTTCAGGTAACAAAAAAGATGTGCGCGCGGTCTTACTCATGCTCGTGGATGTCGTTTATGTTTATCATTGAATAAAGTTGTAACTTTTCAGACAAAATGTTGTCTTGTGATGTAAACACTAAAACTATGCTTTCCATTATGTAATGGAAATGGTGTTTGAAGTTATTTTTGAGCATGTAGTATGTTTACCAATCGTATGCAATGAAAATCTTTCATGATCACACCTCGTGCTTCCGCCGCAGAAAGGGGTGTGACAGAGAACCACCCAGATCACACCTCGTGCTTGTGCCTTTGAAAGGGTTGTGACATTTGATGTCACACCCGCTCATAGGCGGAAACGTAAGGTGTGAATTTGATTAGATTTATGTGACATTTGTGCCTTTACAACCGTTATACAAATATGAATCCAATGAAATCTTGTGTTTCATTCTCAGGATTTGTACACTTGCACATGACATTACATATATCCAATCTAGTATGATTTCGAACTCTCGAGAAGCTTTTCTGGAAGTTTTACGTAAACTATTACGCAAATGTAATCAATTTAACGAAACGTACACTCCGGAATAGTGAAATAAGCTTAACATACCTTAAATAACCTTTACATAACTTAGAAATAAGTTTTGAAGGGTTTGGTATGGCAAAAACAAGTTTATTCAATCACAGGGACTATTTGCGACAAACTGCAAAAGTCTGCCGATTCGTATAGGAACGTACACTCTGGAACAAGATCATAAGCTAAACATATCCTAAATATCCTTTACATAGCTTAGAAATAAGCTTTGAAGGGTTTGGTAAGCGAAAAATACGCTTATTTGATCATCAGGGACTAAAAGCGTAAAAAACTGCATAAGTTTGCATTTACGCGCATATCTTACGTTCTGACCACATCCGGACATCCAAAAATTTTTGCAATCATTAAAATATTTTATTTTAGTGATTGGAATGCAAAAATACCATTCGTCGCATAATTTGGATCGTTTTCGCATCCGTTCGAGTTCTCGTCGTAATTAACCGAATAACGCGATCGTACGGCCAAACAAACCGACATCCATGATATTTTCAAGCATATTTCATGTTCCCTATACTTTAACACCCTTGTAGAGCCTTGAAATTGGGTTAACTGGGGTTAAACGCGTCGAAAAACAAGTTTGGAGCATGCAGGGACATGTTCTGCCAAAACATGAAACTTCTGTCTGGCCTCCCTCATGCCACGCAACAGACCCAGGTGTAACATTTCGTATTTCTGAACTTTCTATTTTTAGTAAGTCGTATCGTACTTTCCCAAATTAATCAATTGTACTCTCGTTGCACTTTATTTCGTTCCAAATTATAAACCGAGACTTGAATCATAATGAAAAATGCATTGTTTTGATCATATGTCGTATCTATGCACGATTAAATAAATAAAATTGATATCAATGCGAAGTATTAAATGTTTGGTTTGCAATTTATATATGAATGTGAGTGTATATATAACAATGCATGGAGTATGTGAATATGTTTGTGTGTATAAGTGATCGACATTGTTATTATTATTATTATACTAAAGTCCAGCCGCACAATTAGAGAAGTCGTACACTTCTCCTTTACTCGCACACCCCTTTAATTGGGCCTAAAAACCCAATGAGCCCAGCTTAATTGGACTGTACACCCCCTTGTATTGGACCAGCCCATGTCACATACCCCTTTGATTAAACAGACCGCACACCTGGGATTGTGTTTGTGTGCGAGCCGTTTTAACAGCTGGAAGGCACCAACAGGTGTGTGGCATCTAGGGCAGGCCTATATAAACATTCCTTGTCCTAAACCCTAAATTCGATTACTGGACTCGAATACGAATCAACTCAAATTCGAACATTTTAAAAGAATTCGAATCGAGTCGAATTTTGAATTTTTTGAATTCGAATCGATTTCTGAACACCCCTAGACTAGTCGTTGGGAAAAAAATCGTCACAGATGAACTTTAGAAGTACTTGTACATTTGTATCAATAAACATAGGACAAATAATAGTGGATTTGTTTTCTTTGTCTTTGATTTTGTTTTGCTTTTTATGTGTTCTCTTTACATTATGTTTAACTTTTTTGTGAAGCTTTATTGCTATTGCTGTATTTTTAGGTTCTTCATTTTGTTTTTTCTCCGGTGTTCATAGAGCTTAAATCCATGCAATCTTTGATGCAAAACGATCATTTGGCCTTTACCAAACAATGGGAATCAGGTTGAACTCGCTTTGTGAACACCCCTAACCCCGACTTTATAAATAACATCCTTACCTTTAAAGGTTAGGTAAGTGTGCTCAAGATAATCTCATCCTAACTTAAACCCACGTACTATTTCAAATTCGATAAATGTTGATTGATCGTATATTTCATTAGAGTTCTATGATTCAGAGTATCCATATTTTGAAACAATACTAAAGAAAATAACTACTCTATCTCTGAAAGTTCTCTTGTCTTCACAAAAGGCACACAAGAATAGATCAAATAAAATTCTCACTTCTGTTATCGGCCAAGAAAGAACACCACACAACGTCCTCTTTATTTGTTGTAGTTTCTTGCGTACAAAAGGGGTGAACAAATTAACCGCCATAACCGAAACGATTTTAAACAATAACTGACATAACCGATGGTTATGGTTATTAAATTTGTATAACCGATCGAGTGGTTATGGTTATGAAACTTTGGTTAACTGGTATAACCAAAACCGAACTGAACTTATAACGTTAATTCTATATAATAGATTTTCATTTAACACTAACCATGCAAATGTTTTTTACTAAGATAAAAGTATATTTGTAACAAAATGATTTTGATATAGGTGTCATTTATTTTGATAAAGAATCGTACTTCTAATCAAAGGCTTAAGTAAGTTTTTTTTGTTGAGAAATATCTTATTAAAAGGGATCCCACATTGGTAGTTGTACCAAAAAGTGTAGTCTTAGTTGTCTTATGAAAAAACCAAAGCTAAATCCAACATGGTTGGTTCGATTTTTTATTTTGTACACCAATTGGCTTAAAAGTTTTGAACTTTGACCGAAAGTTAGTTTTTACTTGAAGTTTTTTGTTAATAACCGAAATATTCATAACTGATTAACCATAACCAAAGTTTCATTATGGTTATGGTTATGGAAATTTCATAACCAAACTAATGATTATGATTATGGTAAATGGTAAAAACCAAACTAAACTGACTCATACACATCATTCCTGGTACAGTAGTAAAAAGCCACAACAAGAAAATCCCTTTTCTTGATTTTCTTGTGCTTCGGACTCGGCCCAAACAAAATCACTGTGTATTGTTTCCTTTTGTTTTTGCTGTGTCGGTGACCACATGGCCCAAACATAGCACACCACTAATTAACCATAAGTCGGCAACAAATAGGAAGTATACACGTACGTACAAAGGAAGATTAACGTATAATATTACTTAACGTGATACGTATGATACAAAATCACTCATGTTATAAAACTCAAATTATAATCACGCATGAAAAAAACAAATAATTAGGCATAAACAAAATCAGAAATCGTATAAACATAATCAAGCATTTCCAATTTACCTGCGCAAATTAGCAACATTAGCTTCAGCACACGCGCACGTTAGACACATCCTCCACTTTTGTGCAACAACCCTCGCTCAAAATATCCAGTGGGTGTTTGGGATTCCTTATTTCCCATCAACTTCTACTTATTGACTTATTAAAAGTCCTTTTTTTCAAAAATAGTGTTTGGCAATGACAAAAGGACTTCTAAAATGACTTTTAGATTGCACTTGTTAAAAGGGAATTTGAGAAGTAAGAATTTGTTACTTCTGAAAACCTAAAAGTCCTTTTGGGGGAGAATTTCCCATTCAACCCCTGCTGCCATCTCTTGCCCAACAATCCCAACTGCTTTCTCGCCCAACTGCCATATCTCCACATCGCTCATCATCATCAATCCTCTCCTCAGCATTAATCGACCCATCTGCCTCGCCATTAATCGCCCAGCTGCCAATCTCTGTTGTCATCAGCTTCATTAATGGCCCCTGTCATCTGCCAATTCTCCTCGTCACTGTCATCAAACCACTTCATTAATCGCCCCCATCTACTTGCTTCATTAATCCTCCAACTACCTTCATCTGCCCCCTTATTTTTATACCAATCGCCCCCATCAAACCAGCGGCATCTCATCAACAGCTGAAGAAGCAATTCACGGCAGTAAGGTAACATCTCTAATTGACAAGTATATTTGCACTTTTGGCCGATTTGTAGTGTGGGTAGGTTAACCGATTTTGATATAGGTCGTGTTTAGGTTAGGTTTTCTTTTGTTAATCGCTGATGACCTTTAATTTTGTTAACCATCTGTTCTTGAATATTCCATACAAGTGTTTAATTTTGATAATAATGCAGATGACAGACTAGGTCTGCATCTCCTTCTCGTGTTTATTCCATACAAGTGTTTAATTTTGTTTGTCTATTTTGATAATAATGCATATGACAGACTAGGTCTTGAATATTCCATACAAGTGTTCTTGAATATTCCATACAAGTGTTTAATTTTGTTTGTTTATTCTCTGTGTTTATTCAAGGTCTGCATCTCCTTCTCGTTCAGGATTAGAGCCTCGTCCACCAGCAAGGTATGTATCCCAAGTTAATGTTTTTGCTTTCCTGTAAACTGTGTCGTAGTTTCACACCCTTATTCTCTTATTTATATTACGAATTAAAGTTGATTGAAGCATATGACAGACTATCAGTTCCTTTTTATTTTTGTCATCTACAAGTTATGAATCCTTGGTTATTCTGATTCGCATTTAGAGTATTGTTAGCTATTTGACTATTTTACAGTTTTTGCATTCAGAAAATGGATGAAAACCATCCAAATGTTGTTTGTTGTGAAACACCACCTAACAAGGTTAGATCAAAATTTAAGTGGGATGATATTACGTTCAAGGAGTTTATCAATGCATGCGTGCTTGAAGTTGAAAGAGGGAATAAACCCACTACGTCCTTTACTAAGGCTGGGTGGGCGAATATATTACAAACCATGAACGAAAAAACAGGTAAAACCCTTGATAAAAAACAAATGACAAACAAATGGGATAGCATGAAAAAAGAATGGAATATTAACTGGCCATCCTAGACGGTGTTATGAAATATTTAGGTTGCACGTGCCAGTTTTTAGACAGTTATGCAGAGATCTTGTTACGAATTACGGATTGAAACAAACCCGTAATGTGTCTGTCGAGGAGTCGGTCGGAATCTTCTTGATGACTTTGGCTCATGGGTGTACAAATAGGTTTGTCCAAGAATCTTTTAATCATTCTAGAGAAACCATTCATAGACATTTCCATGCAGTGTTGGCGGCCGTGCTAAAGATGAGTGCTGACATCATCAAGCCATCCGCAAACTATAATGATGATGTACCTGCTTATATATTAAATAATCCTCGGTATTATCCAATATTCAAGGATTGCATTTGGGCTATTGATGGGACTCACGTGAGGGCATCAGTTCGATCGAAGGACCAACCGAAATACATTGGTCGAAAAGGATATGCGACACAAAATATAATGGCTGTTTGTGATTTTAACATGTGCTTTACATTCGTATGGGCTGGATGGGAGGGTAGTGCACATGACACCCGAATCTTCAATGAAGCCTTACGGAGGCCGGAGCTTAATTTCCCACATCCAATGGGTGGTTAGTATAATGCAATTTTTATGTTTTTAATACTTGTTTGAAATGACAAACAACTGTTTTTTATATTTGTAGGCAAATATTACGTTGTTGATGCCGGATACCCAAATATTAATGGGTATCTTGCTCCATACAAAGGTCAAAGCATTCGTTATCATATACCAGAATTTCGACGTGGACAGAGTAGTGCTATGCGTGCTCCTCGCGGACCAAAAGAGACATTTAACTATCACCACTCGTCATTGCGGAATATTATTGAGCGGACCTTTGGAGTGTGGAAAGCTAGGTGGGCGTTATTGAGAGATATGCATGTTAATTACACATACGAGCACCAAGTGAGTATTGTGATAGCATCGATGGCGGTCCATAACTTTATTAGAAAGACCAGTAGCTTTGATGAAGCATTTAACACGGCCCAACAAGAATCTTACATTCCTCGTGGTACTAGTAATGCACTTCATGAAGAAGTTCCGTCAACAAATCGTACGAATGATGGTTGTACGTATATGCAAGCGAGAAGAGATTGTATTGCGCTAGATATAATGGAATCACGGACATGAGCATATTATGATATTAGTGTGTCATTATGTGGATTTTTATGTTTTTTATGAATCGGAATGTAATATTATTATGGTCTAATCAGGAAATTATAAAATATGTAATGGAATTTTATGTTACATGTTTCGTAAAATGTTTTCCAATAACCTAGAGAGGAAAAAATAATTAGCTAAACCAAACAATTTTTAAAGAAATGCCCTTTTTGGTCATTTTACATAAATAAGTTAAACCAAACACTCTTTAAAAAAGCTACTTATTAACTTATTGCCTTAAAAGCTAACCCAAACACTTTTTTACAAAAGTCCTTTTTAACAGAAGTCCTTTTGTAAAAGTCCTTTTCTTCAAAATAAGCTAACCCAAACACCCTCCCAGTTGAAGAAACGTCAGGGCAAAAGTCTTCTGACAAACAACGATGACGGAGGCAGCGATAAGGAACAAGCCAGGTATGGCGAGCGTCAAAGACATGCCTCTCCTCCAAGACGGTCCTCCTCCCGGTGGTTTCGCTCCGGTCCGGTATGCTCGCCGGATTCCGTCCAAAGGTCCCAGCGCCGTCGCCATATTCCTCGCTGCTTTTGGCGCTTTCTCTTGGGGAATGTACCAGGTCGGCAAGGGGAATAAGATCCGTAGGTAAGTTTTTTTCTGATTATAGAAACCCTAGGTCTTGTTACAGGATTGTTTTAGTTTGTGATTGAACGTTTGTTTGATGATTGAAGTGAAAATTGTACATGTTTTGAGATCTGAAGTGAAGTTAGATCGTTTTTAGGTTTAGATTAGACCTAGATCGGTGGATGTATCCAGATGTTTATCGTTGGTAGAGTGAGGTTTGTGATTGGTTAATCACTTAATCTGATTTTTTTAGAGAAATTGATGACTGTATGTTGGTGTAATGACTGCTGCCAACTGTAAATTTTGGTTGATTTAGTTTGGGATTGAAAGTTGGAGTATGCTGTTTGATGATCGACTGGAGTATTGGTAAGTGTGAATTGTTATATGTTTGAGATTTGGTATGAATGTAAGAAGTGGAATTGGATTGTTTTTAGGTTTAGATTAGACCTAGATAGATATCTGCCGCGATTAGGATCCCTTCATTTCATGTCTTGCTGGTGTTGACATTCATGATTGAAATATCTGATTCTCTAGGGAAAAATAAATGCGTATTGATATAGGGACTTTTCTAGAGAGTGGTGGATTTTGGTCCTAGCATATACCTAGAGAAATTGATAACTGCGTATCGATAATTTGATACTGATTTGCTAGAGAAATTTTGGTATTTTGGCGACAAATTTGTAACAAAGGATCAGAGATTGGAGTTAAGCACTTTTTGGAATTCAAGCAACATGTTATTGTTAATTAAAATAGCAATATGGGGAAATGAAATGGGATATATATTTGAATTATGGTGATTTTTGTGGCTTGGAAGTTAGAATCGACTTTTGGATGGCTAGGTTTTTAGGTAATACTTATTTTGTTACTTTCGGGCCGTCAAGAAGAGAGCACTTTTAGTTTGTTAACTTCCCGATGTATTAACATTTTCGGAGATCTTGTAGGCGCTGCTCTCTAGCTTCTTGCTAGAATCGTTTTAACTTGATAAAATTCTTACCGCCTTTAAAAAAAGTAGAAAAGAGTAATGAATGCTTTTTGGCCCTAGCTTATTCTTCTATTTGCATTTGGTAGTCTGGAAATAGTTGTTTGTTTTCACCTACACGTTGATGCACCAAATTCACTTGATGAGTGGTAGTCTACTGTTATCATTGACATCACAGTTATTGATAGCGAATAGCGGATGATAGCGACAAGCTACGTAGCGATAGCGATGAAATAGCGGGTGCTATTTTATGTTTAGCGACACACTAGGAGAAAATTTCAGAAATATTTTGTATGTATATTATATCCAACTAAGCTGTTATATATGTATGCTTAACAAAAAACCTAAAATCCTGCAATTTTATACCTATTAAATCCTGCTATTTACATAAAAGCTGGAAAATACAAAAAAAACCTAAATCCTGCTATTTGCCTGCCATGGAGGCGCCAAAATCAAATAGCGACACATGAGTGCTACGCTATTCGCTATAGCGCTCGCTATGAGCGGTTGAGCGCTATTAATAACTATGATTGACATCTTTGTTGTGAACCTGAATTTATAATGTTGACATATGTTGGCAAGTAGTAGTAGCAGAAAACGAGTGTGAGTAGAATGATATTAAGGTTATGCTTAATGATTATATCTTTGGTCTGCAGTCTGTAGGCTATTCCTGTATTTGCATTTTGTAGTCTGGAAATTGTTGTTTGTCTTCACGAGTTCACGTACACATCGATGCACTGAATTCACTTGATGAGCGGGAACCTAATGTTATTACTTATCATTGACGTCTTTGTTGGGAACCTGAAATAATAAACTGTTCGTAGTTGACATATGCTGGCAAGTATCAGTTGCAGAAACGAGTGTGAGTAGAATGATATTAGGACTTTGCTTATTGTTTCTAAGTTGATGAGGAAAATAAAACATTAAACTTGGGAACATGCGGACAAAGGGATGTTGATATGAGTATTAGGGGCTATTTGGCAACATCTGAATGGTTAAGTGATGAACCAGTAAGAGGTCTGAACCATTAAGTGCTGAACCAGTAAGAGGTCTGAACCATTAAGAGCCTGTATAATGCTTAACCGTTCAGAGGCAAATGTCTGACCAATTCAGATTAGAGGTCTTAACCATTCAGACTCTGTATAATGCTTAACCATTCACAGGCAAATGTCTGAACCATTCAGGGGCTGTTTGCAACATCTGAATGGTTAAGTGCTGAACCAGTAAGAGGTCTAGGTCTGAACCATTAAGAGCCTGTATAATGCTTAACCGTTCAGAGACAAATGTCTGATCAATTCAGATTAGAGGTCTTAACCATTCAGACTTTGTATAAATCTTAACCATTCAGAGGTAAATGTCTGAACCATTCAGACATCTGCTAACGAAACAAACAGTCTAAATCATTAAGTGCTGAACCAGTAAGAGGTAAAAAAAAGCCCCTCAGACATCTGCTCGTGAAACAAACAGTCTGAACCATTAAGTGCTGAACCAGTAAGAGGTCTGAACCAGTAAGAGCCTCATTAAGAGCTAAACAAACAGCCCCTTTACATTCTAAAGGCGTTAATATGTGAAATTATCACAAATACATAACTTGGTTCTTCCTGAAATCCTCTGATTATGACATGCTATTGACATTTGCAAATACATGGTTGCCACTCACATGGCCACTAGTTGCCGCTCGCTAAAACTGGTAGCAAGCAAACTAAAAAATCATTCATTTCCACAAGTCTGGCCTTTGTTTCTTATCTTGTTATAATGTTATTCTTTTTTTTTTTTAGATTAGAAGCAGTTTATGGTGTTACGTTTTATTTTGCTAAGAAGGTTTGGACTTTGGATGGCTGTAGCAGTTCTAAAAAAATGATATGGTCCTAGTGGCTAGAATTTGGTATATGTTTTGAGGGCAACATCTCTATATCATTATTGTTTGTAATCACTAGGCAGGGAAAAAAGACATAAAAATGAGCTTAGAGACTGTAAATGGAGTTGTAAAGATATAAAAAATGAGCTCCTTTATTTTTGTTTCATAGGAATTAGAAAGTTAATTTTCTTTTTATCAAATTAGCTGTGACAAACAGTAAAATGGTTAATCCTTTCAGAAGTGTACAAAGTATGAAGTTAGTTTTTGAAAGGACAACTGGTCTTAACTGCAACTCAATCTCCTGGCTTATGGTTGGTCTTCAGTTGTTGTCCCAATCAGTCTGGACTGGGTTCTTTTCCTTTTGGGTGTGGTCCTTTTGCCTTAACGATCTTCTATTCAGGTTGCTAGATAGATGTGACTTTTATAGTAACTTTATAACTAACTGTATACTGGGCATCTGTTTGATTTAGGGCAATAAAGGAGGAGAAGTATGCTGCCCGGAGGGCTATTCTGCCCATGCTTCAAGCAGAAGAGGATGAAAGGTAATAAGCACAAATGCCTTGTTTTTTTTCCTGGTTTTGCTGTGAAATAATTTTGTGGAGTTTGTGTTTTAGATTTGTGAAAGAATGGAGAAAATATCTTGAGGAAGAGGCCCGGATAATGAAAGATGTGCCTGGGTGGAAAGTTGGCGAGAGCGTCTATCACTCTGGAAGATGGATGCCTCCTGCAACGGGTGAAATGCGACCTGACGTCTGGTAAATCTGTGCTAGTGTTGTTAATTTTTATGACCCCGGTGGTTGATTTCATGTCGACTCACAATTGTATCACAAGTGATGGTATACTTGTAAAATAAATCCCAATCAATTCGTGGTACTTTCAGATGTTTGATAAACAGGCGGTTGCCCCTTTGTGCTGTGGCACCAGATGAGATTTTTTCTCTATGCATTTACATTGAAGTTGTGTTCTCGGGTGTTCTATTAAACGTTGCAATAGTCAGCCATGTGTGGGCATAGGGGTGTAAACAAGCCGAGCCTCGGCTTGGTTTGTTTCGAGTTTTATTTCTAAAGTTTGAGTTGGGCTCAAGAATGGTTTTTCTACCTCGAGTTTGACTAGTTTATTCTTTAATTATTCCTGTCATATACATTTACAAAATATTTATATTTTTATGATTATTATTTTGTATCTATATATATTTTTACAATAATAAATAAAACTTTATTAAATAATAGGGTTTGTTTATGCACATGTGCTAGTCAAGCTCAATAAGTGAAAGTTGGGCTTGAGCATGTATATATAGTAAGTTTCAATAGAGGTTCATGCACTTGGGTTTGTTTAAGCTCGGATTTGATTCAAGCTTTTACTGAATTGATCCAAGTGTTTTTGCGGCCTGACCGAACCGGCCGGCCAGACCGGTCGGACCGGCAACCGCAACTTCATCCAGCCTGGTTCAAGGTATCAGACCACTTTTACACTTGGCCGGCCGGTTGCGCCGGGGGCCGGGGTCGGACCGGGAAACCGGTGAAAAATGGTTGAGACTGGGTATGCAATTTTTGACAGAGATGATGTATGAAGAAAGTTGAAGTGTTGCACTGTAACTTACAACATCCAGAGATCATGATTTACGATTGTTCGTTTTTTTTATCAAAACAATGTCTTTATTACCAGATTCCATTGCTGAGATCTTTGCGTTTGGTTCAATTTTCTTTGAGATGTAGATCTGAGTTTTTGTTCTATGAGTGAGACTGTATAAAGTAGAAGCACAACTACAGAGGAGATTAAGCCAAAAGGGACGAAAGTTGTAAATGAGATTTACACTGTGTTCCAGAGATCTACTTAACAGGGGGAGGGGAGGGGAGGGGAGGGGAGGGAAAATGGTGTTCCAGAGATCCACTTAACATGGGGAGGGGAGGGAAAATGGGGTTTTTTTTTGCCTGAAAATAGTCTTTCCAATTTGGAAAGACATGGAGGGGAGGGGAGGGGAGGGGAGGGAAGGAGAGGGATTTTTAACTCGGGAAACATTAACTTCTTTGTTTATCATCAGACTTCTGCTTATCGTAAAACTTCACATGTAGATGAGCGATCATATGGTACGAAATGTGTTACAGCTTCTGGATTATTTCTATCAAATATGCTTCTGGATTATTTCTATCAAATATTACAATTTTAACATTTTTTATCTTAAACTTTAATACAACATATAGAGAAAATTAATTTAATAGTAACTTTCCACTGTTAACCCATGTCAACAATCTTTTTTTTGCAAACATTTGTATAAAAAGACTATTTTGGCCGAAGTTCGATGCCTTCCACAATAAACCCACTTATAAAGCCTTCATACTCCTCAAATGCCATCTCGACTTCACCTTCATTTTCACCGTCGTAGTAAAATTCACCTAATTTGACCTCTTTCCATCCGTCCTTCCTTTGTGCCCGTTTGCGAAGGCTCGTGCGAAGGGTTAAATGGAAGAACATATCGGGCCATTAAGAAAAGTAATTGTTTAATATTTGGCCGACGATCACATTTAAATTGTAGGTTATAGTTAGTTTTTACGTATTATTAACTAGGTTATAACCCTGTGTATTACACGGGTCGAATAAATGAATTTTATATACTAAATAATAAAACAATATATCTTTAAAAACCTCTTTTATTGCACGGGCTGAATAAATATAATTTTATATATTAAATAATAAAAAGTTATATCTATAAGAACCATATTATACGGGTTGAATAAATAATTTTATATATCAAATAAAAAAGTTATATCTTTAAAACCGCTTATTTTACACGAGTTGAATAAATGTAATATTGTTTACCAAATAATAAAATAACACATCTTTAAGAAACCTCATTTATATTACACGGGTTGAATAAATGTAATTTTATATGCCAAAAAAAAAAGTTACATCTTTAAAAATATGTGTATTACACGGGTTGAATAAATGTAATTTCCGTTAGTAAATAATAAAAATATATATATCCTTAAAAAACCCCCGTGTATTGTACGAATTGAATAAATCTAATTTTATATATCAAATAATAAAAAAGTTATATCTTAAAAAACCTAATCTATTACACGGGTCGAATAAATGTAATTTTGTATAGTAAATAATAAAAAAGGTATATCTATAAAAAACCACGTGTATTACACGGGTTTAATAAATCTAATTTTATATACCAAGAATAAAAAAGTCATATCTTTCAATATACTAATGGGTAATACTCGATACGCGATGGATATGGTGATTGTGAAGATGGTTCTTGAAAAGAAGTTATATTATTCAAGAAGCAAATCAACATCTATTTAAGTGATAAAATGTTGGTACCAATTCCAACAAATTGATTTATAAATTATGTAATAAAATTGATATAATAATTTTTTTAGTAATGAAAATAAAAATATTTCATATATTAATACAAAGTTTGGTTTTCGTGATAAATAATTTGTTTTATTTAAAAATATCTTAAATTAACAATTTAAATTTTAGAATCATATTTTATTAGAAAAATAGAAGAATGGTATTCAAAATTTAAAGTAGGATGAAATTTAATATTAGATTATTATTCATTTATTTATTTAATTAGTATAAGATAAGTTTGGAAATGAGGCGAGAAAATCATAAAATAAAAAAAGACGTTGGGGTCCAAAAGTGTTAGAAAAAAAAGACGTTAAGGGCTCAGATGTTAAAAAATTTCTTTTTGGGCTAAAAGGGTAAAAGTGATATAACCACATGGGCTAAAATCATAATTTACTCCAATATCAAATTAGATAACTAAGTTTGAATTTGAAGTAAATAGATAAATATAAAAGTAATAATTAAACTAAATAATATTTAGTAGGAGGATTATCTATAATTAATTAGAAGAGATTAAATTAAAATTATAATTATCCATAACACATGGCCTAATATGATGACAAGTGTCCCAAAGTTGGTTTCTTTTATTATATGTACTAGTCTTAAGCTACCCGCGTTGCGGGCCAGTGGGCATAACAACGTGCTACCAACGTTGAGGAGATGAGGACGTAAAACCATGCTAAGTAGCATCGAACGAAGACCAAACCGGATAAAGCGTAAAAAACATGAATTTCCAACACAAAGTGACTTACGTGACGTAAAACGTAGAAGGAGTCGAATTTATAACGATGCGTATTAGAAAGTGGAGGGGGGTAAAACAAACTTAAAAGACCAAATGTGATCACCAATTACGAATGAAAAAAAAACCACGACTGGCCAAATGTGACTATCAAACACTGCGCTAAATTATTTAACCTCTGTGACACAAATTATAAAAACTAAAGTTTTGTTACAAAATGAAAAATCATAATGCCAAAAAAAAAAAGAAGACAAAAAGACAAAAAAAATATAATATTCCTCCCTATTTTATTAAAATTAAAATTGAGAGATTTAATAATAATAATAATAATAATGATAAGGATAACAAAATATTCTTTATATATAATATTAAAATTGAAATTAAGAGATTTATAGATGATAATAATAATAATAAGGATAAGGATAATAAAATATTTTTAAATAAAAATATAATTGTGAAGTTGAAGGAGAAATTGCCACGTGGCATTAATTGTAGTCTTTTATTAATATTTAGATAGATTAATATTTATTTATATTTAAATTATTTGAAACAGGTAATATATAGTTATTTTTTTAATCCTATTTAACAATGTTTTCAGAACCAGACCGGACATTGAACCGGTCACTTTACTAGTTCACTGGTCGGACTAGTTGAACCTGATTAAAAAACCGAACGAAGCCATAATTAATTTGATAATTTTACTATTTGATTTATGAGCTTGAAAAAAAATTAGACGCTAAAGACTTTTATTCTATAATAATTTTTATGTGATCCAGTTTTAAAAATGTTGTTTTGATACAATATTATTTATTTGAATATATTAAGTTCAATAACTATGAAAATGTATAATTTGAAGATGGAAATTTTCATGTAACAGAAACTTTTTCACATTATATATTTAAAAATGTATATTAGTATCACATATGTCCGCTTGCGATGTGTACATATAATGTATATATGTGTAGACACTCGGTGGGCAAAAGTGAAATGGTACTAACTTTAACGTTATTTTACTAATTTTGTGAAAATAACGTTAAAAGTGGCGGATGCATGGGCGGACCTACTTTATGGGGTGGGTGGGCGGCCGCACACCTTGAAAAAAAAATTTAGTGGTATTTTTCGTGAAAAATCCCGACCGCACCCCTTGGAATTTCGTCCGCACCCCTTAGAAAAAAATGTTAGGAATTTATATAAAAAAAATTGTGAACACAGATTGAGATCAAATTATGTAAACAAGTTAGCACACTAACCCCTTTAATAAAGCTTAAATTCAATCCATCAAGCCCAATAACTTAATACCCATTCAAGCCCCATTCCAACTACTAGTTTTGTTATACAAAATCAGTCCACG
The DNA here is from genome assembly GCF_002127325.2 of Helianthus annuus. NCBI lineage: Eukaryota > Viridiplantae > Streptophyta > Magnoliopsida > Asterales > Asteraceae > Helianthus > Helianthus annuus. Next base: position 115,910,042 of record NC_035438.2, on the reverse strand, counting down.
TAATAAAAAAAAAACCCAAATCGTTGGTGGTTTTGTTGATTATATGATTGTTGGTTGGTAAATAACAATACTAGGGCTTGAAATTCAAAATTTTAAATTGAAAATTAAGGAACATGTGCTATGGTTGAACACTTGAAGATCCTTGTTTATTTTGTATGTGATGGGATTAGGAAAGATCAATGAGTAGGGAAGTTATGTCGCGATTTCTCAAGAGGAAAGGGGTTGAGCCACTGTTTTTCGTCGGATTCTTCTAATTGAAAACCAATGTATGTTTTAGATAAGTTATTTTTGTTCTTTTATTTAAGAGTAAATTACAAAAATCATCCTTTATGTATGCTACTTATTGCAAACTGTGTCCTTTATCTTTAATATATACAAGAAACGTACTCAATGTTTGCAAATCCTTGCATGTTATGTCCTTTAGCCCTAACTCAGTTAGTTTTCATTGTTAACTTTGACCAAATAGACCCCACATAAAGGTATTTTTGTCATTTTATCCTAAATGCTAAAATAAATAAAACAAAACAAAACCATTATCACGAATGTACAAAATCTACACCCACATCCACTCACCACTTCATCCACCCTAAGCAACTAGATACACGTCCACCATTGTTAACAATGCTCTTCACCACCACTTCAGATTCAACCATTAAACCAATACCCTTTACAATACCCTCACAAAAACTATAAGAAAAACTTTAGATTAAACCAAAATTGCAAACGAAACATGAAGAAACCGAGAATTAGATTATAAATCTAAGAAATTTGACAACAGAACTAGCTCTGCTTCCAGATCCAACCATCTCGATCGCCTTAACAGCATCCATACCTTCAATAACTTGTCCAAACGCCACATGCTCATCGTCAAGCCACTAAGCTTTAGTCGCATATATAAAAAATGAGATCCGTTCGTGTTCGGATAAGCTTACCGGAATTACAGGGTTTACGTCCGACGATCTAAGGGTGTTAATTAACCCCCGTCGATCTAAGGGCGTTAATATCCGACGATCCTGCATCCGAATCGCCGGTGGTGGTGGGGGAGGGAGGGTAAGTCTGGTGGCGAAATTTAAGTCTACAACGACTTACATGGCTGTGGAAATGGTGGGTTCTGCGATTGGGTGCGTCCGACATCTGATCGAGTTGCATACGAGCGCTGCCATGGTATGCGGCGGCGGCGATTGGTTTTCCGGCGAATATTAGGTCATTGAGAAAAGAGGGTTTAGGTGAAGTGGTGGTAGCAGAATGTTAGGTGCAAAGGGTAATAAAAGGGTTTCTATAATTATTATAATATTTTTAAACAAATGAATAAAAAGACTAAAATACCCTTATGTTATCTAATTTAATGATAAAAGTTAACTGAGTTAGGGTTAAAGGACATAACATGCAAGGATTTGCAAACATCGAGTACGTTTCTTGTATATATTAAAGATAAAGGACATAGTTTGCAATAAGTAGCATACATAAAGGATGATTTTTGTAATTTACTCTTTATTTAATGATTAAGAGAAATAGAAGTACGGATGATTTGAATGTTGATGCTTTTTTGTTTGTTAATGTGATAGAAAGTTAGGAACTAGGGTTTGATTGTTTGAAAAATGAAATGGACCCGATCCGATCTGATTCGACCCGCTATGAAACTTTGTCTGTTTGTGTTTACTTGTTTTACATGACCCGACCCGACCCACTATGAACCGATTTTTTATATAGCTAGGGGTCTAAAATCTTTAAAAAATGTCCGCACCCCCAGGAAAAAAATCCTGGGTCCGCCACTGGGCGGATGGTTAATCATGCATCATGTGGTGACGTTGATAGCTGAAAGACACGGAGGTACATGCACCAATCAGTCTCTGTCTCGATTGTTTGAGTGTTATGTGTCTTAGGTCCAAGACTTGATACAAAACTACAATCGAGTCGGGGGTCTCACTGGAAGCGGTCTCTCTATTACTACGAGGTAGAGGTAAGGCTGTCTACATCTACCCTCCACAGACCCTACCTTAGCTTTGCTATTGGTGAGATGTACAAGTATGATGATGCTAATATTAGTATCACAGCATATATTTCATGTAATCATGAATTTAACATCCATCTCATGGTAGTTAAATTGGCATACGATTTACCCTTCTAAATTCCAAGTGGTCACGGGTTCTACACCTACAACCATAATCGGCCACCAAAGTAATATTCAAAGGTTTCCCACCTCTATAAGCTAGACCTAGCTCCAAGAATCAATTGCATCCGGTTCAACCACCAAACCCGTTTCCGGTTCAACCCGACCTAGCCCAGAACCGTCTGGTTCTATGCAGAAACAGTCTGATGTGCAGAACCAAACCGACAAACCTTCCGGATCCCGGTTCAACCGGTCGGACCGGCCGGTCCGGTCCGGTTTTCAAAACCTTGCTATTTAATTATATAATATTTACAATGTTATCCGGTTCCAACATCTGGTCGTCTACTAGTTCAACGCCCGGTCCAGTCTGATTCTGAAAACATTGTGATTAACTTACTTTGATTAGCTTACTAACGTATCTGCTTGTATACACCTTTAAATTTATTGAAATAATAGTAAATTACTCGATGATAAGATCAAATGTCAGTTTTTGTTTCTAATCATTAGAAATTGCCCTTTTTATTTGCTCACTTCTCATCAATGAACATTTAATTTTTAGCGATGACGTTTTCTAAATAATTATTTCCCTTGATTTAAAGAGATCCATCCCCAAAACAAAGAAGATAAAGAGTAAGGGGTTGTTTGTTTAGCTCTTAATGGTTCAGACCTCTTACTTGGTTCAGCACTTAATGGTTCAGACTGTTTCTTTTGCGAGCACATGTCTGAATGGTTCAGACATTTGCCTTTGAATGGTTAAGATTATACTGAGTCTGAATGGTTAAGACATATAATTTCAATTTGTCAGTCATTTGTCTCTGAACAGTTAAGCATTATACTGGCTTTTAATGGTTCAGACTTTTTACTGGTTCAACACACTTAGGGGCTGTTTGTTTCGATCAGGCAACTCTGACTGAACCTCTTACCCAGTCAGATATTGGTTGAAGTCTGACCGAGTCAGACTCATTTTGCCTATTTTTGCTCCATTCAGATGTGAACCAAACAGTCCGAGGTCTGACTGAATCAGAGACCAGCCTCTTAATTGACCCAGTCAGATGCAAACAAACAACCCGTTAATGGTTCAGACTACTTACTGATTCAGCACTTAACCATTCAGAAGTTGTCAAAGAGCCCCTAAATGTAACATTAGTCCTGCCACATTGACCCCCTAATGTAATTTACTCTAAAAATAGACAAGCTTCAAACCGAGCTCAGTCTTTAGCTAGTTCACTTCCCACTTAAGCATGAACAGTCTCTAGCTTAGCATAACTTGGTTTTTTAGTGAGCCGATATAGCATAGCACATGAACGACTCAGCTCGTTTACACCCTAACTCTAACTCGAATTGAAGTATATACATTCACTACATTATTTGGATAAGAATTTAGAACATATATATCTAACCTATACTGCTATTTTGGATAAAGCTACGTATAAACATGTGTGTCACATAATTTGCAACAAAACATAACATAGATCTGATAACACATCATATAAACCATAATAACTAAACTTCATTAAAATTCTACTACTACTTAATATAACTTCCAAGACAGCTGTTGAAACTACCAGAAAACCAAACATGTTTCAAACTGCCGAAAAGCAAGGACCAGTGCCACCCTTCTTGTCAGCAACATCTGGAATGCTTGAATAGCTGTAGAGGTGGTTTGACATTTTCCATCCCCAATCACGTTTCCTCAAGATCGACATTTGGGGCCATCGACCGATCCTCACATAATGCTCTCTAATCTTCCCGTCTCCCAACAAACTTGTGACTATGGTGTAACAACATTCATGGCCTCCCCACACCTTGTCATCAGGATCAGCGGTTTGACTCCCATCTGGGTGAAAATAGCGTCGCATTAGTGGGCGCGTCCCTTTCCAGTATGGATCCAAGTTGAGCCAGTATCCTGGGGCTGACTGAAGGTAATACGGTCACACATTTCACCCTTTGATTTAAATAAGACGATTTGGGTTATGTTTTATCTTAAACATGTCAAATAAAAAAAGAGTAAATTAGAGTTTTCATCCTTTAAGCTTATACCAGCTTGCAATTTTCGTCCTTAAACTTCAAAAATTAGGTATCGTGCAAGTTGAAAAACACCGAGTTGGGCTGCAAACGGACCGAATGTTCAGTGAACAGTTCATGAACCATTCGGCGGGAAGTTCATTCGTTTAATTAATGAACGAACACGAACAAGAAATTTTGTTCGTTTAGTTGAATGAACGAACATGAACAAAGGCCGCGTTTGTTCATTTATGTTCGTGAACGTTCGGTAATGTGTCCGATAATTCATTAGTGTTTTTAGCTTTTATATTTTATTTAAACTAGTATTAAGCACCCCCGCCTTGCGGCGGGGGCGTAAAACCATGCCAAACAGTATCAATGTCATACCACCGCGAGCGACCATCAACACTGAACTTGCGTCGTGTTATTACGGAGCAATTAGACCGAAACTTAAAACATAGAAAATAATAACTAAGTCGATTGAGGACCCGCACGTTATAACAAACTTATCAAACGGGAAAAAATAGACGACGTAAAAACGTTGAACCACACACGCACCTTGCGTCGTGTTAACTCGGAAAACTTAGAACGAAACGTAAAAACGTTGAACCACACACGCACTTTACCCCGTGTTGACTGGCGAAAAGAATGAAGTATAAAACGAAAAATTTGCGAAAGATGAAAAATATAGGAGACCAAAGTTGAATGTAAAAAGGTTGTAAGGTTAAATTGTAAAAGATGAAAAGTTTTGGGTTAAAAGTAAAAATGCAATTAGTTTTTGGTTAAAAGTAATTAATCAAAAACTTTAGGACTGAAGGTAAAATACTCAAATAATTTTGAAAAACTCCCAAATCTCTAGATACAACCCTTATATGCACATACATGTTAGTAATTTATAGTATTGAAATACTTCAAAATTCCAACAAATAAAATATTTGATGAGTACCAATGTGTTATATATTTTGTTCATGAACGCTTGTTTGTTTCCATTTGTTGTTCATGAACATTAGATTGTGTTCATTTATGTTCATGAACGTTTGCGTTTGTTGCCTAAAACTAACAAACGAATCAAACGAACACGAACACGTTCATTTCCTTAATGAACAAACACGAACATAAAATGTCGTTCGATAAGTGTTCATGAACAATTCGTGAACACATATATTTCCTTAACAAACGAACACAAACAAGGTCTTGTTCGTGTCTGTTTGGTTCGTTTACACTGAGGGTCTATTTTTAACGCATACCACCTCCACATTGTATTAGTCAAAGATATAGATTATCATTTTGTAATATTCTTATGTTATCATAATACATACTAGTATATAATTTTTTTTACGTAAGGTCTAAAGTGTTTACGGGTCAACACAACCAGACATCTTGCCTATTCTACTAAACGTGTACAGGATCGTAAGAATACAATAAACCAAGTTAAAAGGACTAGCCTTTTTGAAGTGGAACTCCCAAGAATGATCCCATAGGTCTTCCTTCAAGATTCGGCTCTGAAATAAAAAAAATTGAAACAAAGATAACGGAAACTCATACAAGTGAAAAGTAAGAAGGAAGACAGAAATTTACACGTTTGCCATCCATTATAGACAAGGAGTAAGCAGCCAACTTTGACAACCCCTTGATTTGAGAGATACGAGGTAGATGTGCTTTTCCGGCCCATAACTCTTCGCACTGCCGACAAGAAATCATTTGATAAGCCACTGAATATTAGGGGACACTTGGTTCATTTGAGGAATGTGAATAGGAAACAGGGCTGTTAAGATCTTGACCTTAAGGTCCTATGATTTTAAGACGTTGTTCAGTGAAAACGTGACTCAACAACATTCAAAAGAAGTATTGATTCTTCTTTGCCAAACATACACTAGAAAACACAAATAGGAAATCTAGAAATGTGGGCAACAAGTCGTCTTGGCAAGCACTCGGTAGGTATGGTATGCCTTATGGTCAAACTCAGGGTCTGTAGGAGGCTTATATGTAAAAACACCGAAGGGATGAAGAGATTATGAATGGTATACTTGATAAAAAGAGATGAGACAGGTGCAGGTTTTGCCTGTACATAAATCTTATTCTTTTGTACATAGAACAACGTCTCGGGTTCATGACCTGACTGCTAGGAGCGCCTAACGCTTTTCAAAAATCAAGGATTACGACCGTAATTTGAAGCACGGTTGGTTGGAAGAGGATAGGAATAGAACATATAAAACTAAGGAAGTGTATTAATACAGAAGTAGGCACCTCAATGGCATTGATAAATATATAGAACTACAATCCATTAGGCTCACAATCCTACATATAGTTTTTAAATTTCACTACAAAATTATGTTGGCAACCATAGTAGTCTCTAAAGCAGCCTTGCGTAGTCAAAGACACTCCTCTCGCAGCCAGATTCCGAGCAAATTCCAGTCAAAACAAGTCTCTTAAACAGGTCCGAAACATCCTAAAACATATCAAAAACCCTAAAATTGCCTGTTTATGCTGTGCGCGCCTTAGCCTGGCAACTGATACCTCAATTTCTACAAGTTTCAAAACAACACAGACACCCAACTTCCCCCTAATCTACCAACCACACCTCCATACTTGAACCAACTCTAGAACTCAAAAACAGCATACAAGAAGTACCTTTTTAGCCCAGATAGCGTCACTAGACGCCACCCCATGCCAGCTGCGAGAGACCATGAGCGATAGTGCCAAGCTGCGTGCGTCCAGATGGTTGAGTATCATCAACATCACATCCCAACCAAATACAACTAATGGGTCCTCCAATCCCCTTTTGGGTTTCTTCTTCTCCTTCAACACCCCCAGTTTGTGTCCAGGGTTTACCATGGCTCCAACAAAGGAGAGGAAGAAAAGGAAGTACATGTAACGTGTAGCAATTGGGAACTATCGAGGTGGAGGAGAACAAGGGAGCACATGGGACTACTACCTATTGAATTTTGTTTTTTTAGTTAAATGTGATAATTTGGATAGTTTAGCCTAAATGTTTCATTTTTTTTATGTGGGTTTGAAAAAGTTTCACCGTTGCTATTTTAGTCCACTGTGTTAACTTAATCCATTTTTTCTGTTAACCAGAATGACAATTCAGTCATTTTATATGTAATTCTGTCCACTAAAAAGACAATTTGGTCATATAAAATGACTGAATCGCCCTTCTCGTTAATAGAAATAATGGATGAATTATAACCAAGTGGACTAAAATGGCAACAGTAAAACCTTTTTGGATCCACACGCGAAAAATGAAACCTTTGGACTAAACTGACAAAATGACCCAAAACACAGGTACTAAACACAATTGAGTATTTATTTTTTTATTTACGGACGTGAGTTACTAAAGAAAATCAAGATTGGTTACATCAGCGCTATCTCCGAAAATCACAAAAAAAATTTTGGCCCTGTTCGAGATAAAAAAAATTAGGCCGTATTCGACTAGTCACTTGGGCTTGTTAATTGGGCCCTATATTTGTTTAGACTAGTCCCTTTTAAGCAGGTCCTTTATTAAACAAACATTCACATTTTTTTAATATATATAAAAAAATTTTTTAAATATTTCGGGCCCTATATTGGTTTGGGCCCTGATCGCAGGCACCTCCTGCACCCCTTAATAACCGGTTACATGGTATATTACCGGTAACGATTAAACGTCCGCCGCAACGCGCGAATTCCCACCAGTTGCTTTAATGTGTGGTTTTTTTACATGTTTCACAGGGGAAATAAAAAGCCTATAAACTATGCAAGTATTCAATATACGTATAACATGGCGGAGAAAGGCGGTGCGTGATAATATCACGAAGCCAAAGTTCAACGCATGGAAATCAGTTTTTTCCTACCGTCACCAGTGGCGGACCCAGGATTTTATTTCAATGGGGTCCATTTTCGGGTCGGCCCTCGTTCGGTCGAGTTAAAGTGAGGTTTGAACTAGATTTAAAAAAAAAAAAATAAGACAAATGGGCTTATCAAGGATTGAACTCATGACCTCTTGGTGGAAAAGAGGGAGATTTACCACTACACCAACTTTCTTTTTATTTCTATGGTGTCCACCTAATTGTATTTATGGGGTCCATATACAATTTAATATATCGAATCTACTATTTTTTTAAAAAGATTGGGGTCCGGGGACCCCGGTGGCACCAATGTGGGTCCGCCCCTGACCGCCACCATAACATTCACGCGTGATACAATCACGGTTTCCCGATTTTGTTATTTTTTTAACGGCGTGATGGTTTTTTTTTTGTGAGGGTAATTGTTGGTTGGGGAGAAATTGTTGGGTGTGGTGGTGAGTGATGACCACCGCCAATAAAAAAAATTGTGAGTGATGGAAAAATGGTTGATGACACGGCGAAACATGATTGGATATTATGAGTGATAGAATTCTATCGCTAGTGATCACCCCTCCCCTTAGGAGCTAAAAGCAAAGTACAAAAGCGAAGCCCTTTTCAAAATTTAATTGTAATAAACTCTCCTCCTGTGGCGTCTCATTCATTATCATAACATACTAGAATTTTGACTTGTGCCGCGCGTTGCGGCGGCAACGACTCGTTATTGACTTCGTTTCACCCGGCACGATGAGGTCATTAATGTGTAGCGTGTGCACGTGAACGTGACATTACGCGTTTTTTTTACCTTATTACACACGTTACTTCGTGACATTAAATTCATTAGACATAGATAAAAAAGAGTGTCTCGGACGCTGTAGTGAAGGGTCGTAAAAGTAATTTAGACATTAACATAGTTAGGCATAGATAAAGAAAGTTGGCTAGTGTGTCGCACGTTGTGGTGTAAAGTCGTAAAAGTAATTTGAACTTAGTCGATATTGGCTCAGTTTGTTACACGACTGGTAAGTTACCGTTACAGTGCCACCAATCGCTAGATGTACCAACCGAAAGAAAAACCTACAAAATAAAATCGTAATATACCAAAAATGAAATCTAACACGTGTTTGGTTCGTTGGTTTATTCGTTAATTAACTTAAAAAATTAAATGATTCTATTGTATGAAAAAATATTAATTTAGCAATTAAAAAAGTTTTCTGAAAGATAAAGAAACTTTCAATACTGGTGTAAGAAAACATTAGTTAAATAATGATAAAAAGTAGTATCTTAAATAATATTTTCTTAGTTAAATAATGACAAAAAGTAGTATCTTAAATAATATATATTATTGGTTTTGTTGAAAAATATCTAATGACCCATCAATGTGATACTTTTGGCTGGATGTTGGTATTGCAATTGCAAAGAAAAAAAAAAACAAAAGGATGAAGGGAATCGAACCTGTGCACTCTCACTACAATTCACACATACCAACCACCTAAGCAAGTTGCAACTTTAGTAACTTCTATGGCAGACATTTTATATATGCAGAAGATGGAGGTGGCTGTGATATGACAGCCACCGACCATTGATTTTAAGGATATGTATAATATTCAACATGATAACATAAATTCTACCACTAATTAGTCCAGTTTAAATGACATTTTTTATTTAAAAAATATCAATGTCACTCATTGGGACCAACTTTTTATCATCCGTTATGCTACGTGGGCTTCATACTCAGCTCCAACATATTCATTCAAACATTGGGCTTATCCTCTTTGTGTTTTGTGTATGTGGATGACATAATATTAACAGGGAATCATGAGCGGACTATTCAGATATTCAAGAGTAAATTACAAAGTTAGTCCTTTATGTATGTCATTTATTACAAAGTATGTCCTTTATCTTTAATAAGCTCAGAAAACATACTTAATGTTTGAAAAACCATTCAGGTTATGTCCTTTACCCTAAACCTAGTTTGTTTTCCCAGTTAAGTCAGGTCACGTGAGAAGCACATGAGGGCATTAATGTCATTCTACCTACCAATTACTGTGCCCTGCATCAGATACACCCTCTCTCTCTCTCATACTGGCCCACCTTCATCCCCCGTCATTGATGCATTCATCTCCATTTTCAACATTCAATTCAATTCAAATCTCTCCACATCTTTCTTTCATTCAAACTCCTACAATTCACGCTTTCTCCATATCTCTCTCTATTCATTACATTACTTTACAACTACAACAGCTTCTAACAACGAATTTCTGATCGCCAAAACCTAGGGTTTAGGCTTTCATAGCTTCCAAGTCATGGCTACAACCAGATCCAACTTACACCCCCTTCGGTCTGTTCCAAAATCTTCATCATCTTCATCGTTTTTAAGTTTCAACAACTCACCAGCAGTCAACCGTCAACATCAGCGGCAGTCTCTGGAGAACCGACGACGCCGTCATCGCCAAAACCGGTCACCGAGAACCTCCGCCGGTTCGTTGCCGGCATCCGAACAGCCCCTCTCTCTCTCTCCTCCCCATCACTCTTTTCTGATCTATCCGCCGCTCACCACCACCCGACAGTGGTGGTGGTGGTCCGTCTTGCTGCTCGAAGAGGGGGGGGGGGTGTTGTCGGAAACGTAAAGATCGGAGGGACGTCGGAGACCTGCTCTGGTCGCCGGTTAGAAGGGAGGGGGCTGGGTGGTTGTTTTGTGAGTGTGGGTGTAGGTTCACCGGCAGCCGGCCGGCACCTACTTGGTTGATCGGAGGGACGTCAGTAATTTGCATATACTTGTCTTGGTTGGATTGTTGCTTGATTGATGGTTTGTTGATTGATATTGTTTTGGTGTGTTTGTGGTTTTAGGGATTAGGGCGACTAATTGGGGATTAGGGTTAGGTATGTGCAGGTGATCATTGAAAGATGGAGAAGATGAGGTTTAGGGTTTTTTATAACAGGGCATAGTAATTGGTAGGTAGAATGACATTAATGCCCTCATGTGCTTCTCATGTGACCTGACTTAACTGGGAAAATAAACTAGGTTTAGGGTAAAGGACATAACCTGAATGGTTTTTCAAACATTAAGTATGTTTTCTGAGCTTATTAAAGACAAAGGACATACTTTGTAATAAATGACATACATAAAGGACGAACTTTGTAATTTACTCGATATTCAATGATAGACCTAGGTAATTTATTATTGCGTCTTGAAGTCAGTTATACAGGCTGCTAAATGAGCCGTGTTGATGGGTTGGCAGGTCCAACACAACCTGAACCTGAAAGTTTCACACGATCCGAACCTGAAAATCATTTAAGACACATGAACCTGAACACGGCACATATATTCATGAATTGACCCAAACATAACCCATTTAACATGAGTATTTTTTTTTGTTTATTAATATTTTCAAACTAAAATTTTTACAACAAAAAAAACCAAATATATATATAACAAAATTACGTTTTAATTACAGAATCTTATGTCAATTTCTTTTTTAATATATTTATTGCAAAATCCAACCCATTTAACTTTTGACAAAAAAAACACATTTTGAGTATATATATATATATTAATAGGCGCCAATCATGCCAGCATTAATTGTAATTATTGTAATATAATTATTGTATTTATCATCTCCAAAAATAGGAGATTTCCTGTAACTATTTATATGGTTGATTGTTAATGAAAGAGGCAAGAGATTAATCTCAATATTCTACATGGTATCAACCCTAAGATCCTAAACCACCTTCCTCCTTGTTCGGCCACCCTTCTGCCGCCTCTGCACCACTGCTGTCATCATCCCTCTTTCACCATCTTTCAACCGTTACTCTACCCCCTTCCCTCCAATGGCTGATAACAAATTACACCCTGCTGTCACGGTGTCAAACATCAAGAACTTTGTTTACGTTACCCTCGACAATGAAGCCGCTGATTACAACATGTGGTCAGAACTTTTCCGGATTCATTGCACGGCTTTCCTAGTAGCCGATCACCTTGAACCCCATCCAACCAAGGCTGCCTCCTCCTCCACAAACAAACAAACAACCCCTCCTTCTTCGACCGACTCATGGGAACGCCTTGATGCCATAGTTCTGCAATGGATCTATGCCACCATCTCTCCGGGTCTTCTGAAAACCATCATCAAAAAGGGCACCACTGCGTATGACGCCTGGGTGGCGATTAAAAATCTCTTTCAAGACAACAAAGCTACCCGAGCCCTCTACCTAAAACAGCAATTTGCCAACACTCGCCTTGAAAACTTCTCTTCCATGCATGAATATTGTCAACCCATCAAAGTTTTAGCCGACCAACTCAACAATGTTGATGCGACTGTCGATGAACAAGATTTGGTCCTACAAACTATCGCTGGGCTTACTGAGCAATATGAGACCGTGGGTACCATTCTCCAAAATACTAAGCCATTACCCTCCTTCGTTGAGGTTCGTTCTCAACTTTGCATGAACGAAACAACTAAAGCCAATCAAGCCCTGCACTCCGCCAACAAACCCGCCACCGCCCTTCATGTCCACAGCCCATCCTCTCCTGCTACACCCACATCTGCCTCCCAAACCCAATCGGACCCCATGCGTGGACGGCCCAAGACTCGTGGTCGCGGAAGGGGCCGTTTTTCAACTAATCAGTCCACTAGGCCCAGATCGCAAAATACCCAATATTCACAGCCCAATCATCCCTACATAATCTTTCCAAACAATAACAATTGGGCCTCAACCCAATGGGCCACCCTCCTCAACAATCAAAACCGCTTTAGCCCACAACAAACCAACCCCCCTTGTCCCTACCCGTTAACCCCACGGTCCAACACCTCCCAAGGTATTCTCGGCTCCCACCCTGCTCAGGCCCACGTGGCTACCTACAGTCCGACACCAACGGATATTGCACAGGCACTCTACACACTCTCTATGAGTCAACCCACGGATCCGATTGGATACATGGATACTGGCGCAACAGGACATATGGAGCAGCCAGGTATAACCTCTCCGTCTGTTTTTTAATTCTTGCACTAATAAACAAATAATTGTTGGAAATGGCACCTCTATTCCTGTTGTTGGACAAGGAAACAAAACCTTACCACCACCCTTTCCACCCTTTAAATTAAACAATATACTTTATGCACCTAACCTTATCAAAAACCTCATATCTGTCCGTCGTCTAACGACTGACAACCTTCTTTCGATTGAATTTGACCCTTTTGGTTTTCTTGTGAAGGACCTCAAGACCAAGGAACCCATCCTTCGATGCAATAGCTCGGGAGACCTCTACCCCCTCACCACCAACTTCATCAAGTCACCTTGCAAACCCACTGCTGTCTTGGGCACCCGGGCACTTCTTTATTGCATTCTTTAAAGTCTAGTTCTTTTATCAATTTTAATAAATCAAACAATGTACTTTGTCAATCATGTGTTTTTGGCAAAAGTGTGAGACTTCCTTTTTATGATTCTATGAATAAAACTGTTTTACCTTTTGATATCATTCACAGTGACTTATGGACCTCCCCGGTCCTAAGTACCGGTGGTCACCGTTATTACATTCTTTTTCTTGATGATAAAACTGACTTTCTTTGGACTTTTCCTTTGACAAATAAATCCCATGTCTATACCACCTTCACTCAATTTTATACTTACATTCACACTCAATTTGAACGAAAAATAAAGCAATTCCAATGTGACAATGGCACTGAGTACACGAACAATAATTTTAAACATTTCTGTCAAGTCAATGGAATGCAATTTCGTTTTTCATGCCCACACACTTCTTCCCAAAATGGCAAGGCCGAAAGAAAAATCCGAACCATTAATAACATGATTCGCACTCTTCTGGCTCAAGCTTCCCTTCCTCCCTCATTTTGGCATCATGCCCTTGAAACCGCCACCTATCTCATCAACATACTCCCCAAGAAATCTCATAAATTTCTATCTCCCACCACTCTCCTCTACAATGTCCTCCCCGACTACACACACCTTCGTGTGTTTGGCTGCCTTTGCTACCCAGTCACTCCTTCCACCACCATTCACAAACTAATAAACCGTTCCACACCGTGTGTCTTTCTCGGTTACCCAACCAATCATCGCGGGTATAAATGTTTTGATCTCTCCACCAATCGAATGTTTATTTCCCGCCATGGTGAGTTTGAAGAGTCCATCTACCCCTTTGCCATACAACAACCAACCACCACTCACTGTTACACCTTCCTCGACCCCCCGTTTCACCCTCTCCTGTGGAACACCATCGGGTCCTTCTCGGTACCCATAACCCCTACCGAACAGCCACCTCAGCCTCTAAGCCCAACTGGCCATCTCCCCACCATTCACACTACATCCGGCCCACCACCTCCCCCCGGCCCAACACACGTACCGTCCCCTCCCTGGCCCAACACCCACCCGGTCTGTGACACTCGAGGTTTTTCCGAACGAACACCTTGTAATATTTTGTGTATATAAATATTATTAAATGGAAACGTGATCTTTATTTGCTTAACGTGTGTTGTATGTATGTATTATATATATATGTATGTGAGTCGAGACCACGACTCGCAACCGCTTGGTTGCGAGTGGGCCTTTGGGCCGTAACCGGCTTGGGCCGAAACCCCAAGCCCAACCCGAAACATCCCCTTGTATATATCCCACCTTTCCCCCCACTTCTTCCATTTTACACACACATACACTTCTACTTTTTCTCTCAACTAAGAAAACCCTCAAACATCATCCCAACCTTCTCCAACTTTCGGATTCAAGCAAGGATCTCGGACAAGATCACCATACGGACACTTCATCTTCCCTCACCTTCTTCCTTTGTTTTCGGCTCCTTCTTCACAAACCGGTTAGTGTGTAATTAATGCCTTGTATGTTTGCTTGAATGATGTGTTTATGAAATAGAAAAGAAAATGTTTGGTTAGGAACATTATGCATGATTCTAGGGTGATTTGTGAAGTAAAATATATGTGAAAACCATTTATGTGTGAATACTTGTGACATGTTTAAAATGACTAGAAAATGGTAGTTTACAAGTGTTCATGGCCAATCAAACTATACTTCTTTGTTTCTTGCAAAATGATGATTGATTAACATAAGTTTCGGCTATGTATTGTATGCTCTTTGTTCTTGCAATGTTAATCTTGTTAAAATATGTGATTTTGGATCATAAATATATGGTTAGGTTGACATGAAAACCCTAGAAAAATGATGAACATAGGATGAACTTCTTGAATGTGGTTTGAAGGTTTTAAAAATGGTAAAGTTTGATCTATATGGTCTAATGGTCAAATGAGGAAAAGTGTTTGTAGAAATCTTATTGGTTATTTCCGGATTTGGGCCTGAATTCTTGGTACAAAATGGACTGATGCATCTGCATCATCACGTGTGTATGAAAGGGACAGTTTCCGACTCGCAACCACGGCTTTACGACTCGAGACCACGCCGTTGCGACTCGCAACCAAAGCATGACAAGTCGAAACCACGAGGTTGCGACTCGAAACTACGACGGTTGCGACTCGCAACCAAAACGTGACAACTCGAGACCACGGTTACGACTCGCAACCATAACGTGACAAGCCGAGACCACCTGGTTGCGACTCGAGACCAGCTGGTTGCGAGTGGGCCGTCCACTTTGGTTATTGGGCCATTATGTGACTTGGGCTATCTGTTGACTGGATTATGTGTTGCTGTTGACTGTTTAATTGTTTAGGCCGGTCCAATAACCCAATGACTGTTTACTTGTATGCATGTTACGTACCTGTATGTATTTCACGTGAATGCTTGTATACCGAACCTGACCTATACCGGTAACCATGTTAGGACGTGGTGACCAACGTGATTGACAAGTAACCTAAACCTACCGAGCAACCCAAGGTGAGTTCACAACTTAAAAGCATGCGTCCCGGTGGTTTGGGACACGAGACTAACAACCCTATCCCCTGGTAAAAGGGGATACCATTTACATACCTTCCCTAGTTATTGGGAACAAAACTTACTTTTCCTTCCCGGGTATTGGGAAACCTTTTGGTTAATCACTGTTTATACGGATTGCAACTAACGGCACTAAACGAAACTCTATCACTCAAGTCCCTACTACAAATACCGATTAGTCGCCGGGTTAGGCGAGCGAGTTATTAGTTGATAGCGCTATTTAGGTGTTTACCAGCCTCACACCGTGCCCTGGTTTGGGATCGGTCGTGAACTAATGTACTCAGAAATCCGTCAATGATGATAGAACATTGACATCGGGGCATCCTGCGGATACGCAACGGTTACCTAGTGTTCGGTATTGGAAAAACAGTTTAGTCGCTAACTTTTGGGGTAGCTCCCCAGGGCATGTATAAACGGATAAATTAACCGGTGAAACAAAGTTTTTGGTAATTAAAACTGGACAACTAGTGAACTCACTCAGCATTATTGTTGACCCCTTACTGCATGCTTTGCAGGTAACCAGTGACGATGGAGCTTGCAGCTTGGGAACGTGTAGTGTCTGTTCACCCTTGTGTTGGGTGTTACCTTATTTTGAATCATGAACTTTGTTTTAAACTACCTTACTTATGCTTCCGCTACTTATTACTGTTTTGAACTTAAAACTTTAAACTCTGAACTTAATATTTGCTAAGCTTATGAATAGTAAGTATTACTTTTGTTAACAACTTAAGTATTCGGTATAATTGGTGGCTGGATCCTGGTCAGTCACGCCCCCGAAGCGGGTGTTATCCGCAGGTGGATTTTGGGGGTGTGAGAGATTGGTATCAGAGCCATTGGTTATAGTGAACTTGGTTTTAAAAAGGAAAAATCTTTTTGGAGAAAACCAGACTATAACCCGTGACTCGTAACGACACTACGCTCCAAGTGCAAGGCTCGACACTTTTGACCTCATAGCTCGGACCAGTGTTTACTTGTTTGCTTTATGTTCCTGTTATGCTATACGTACTAGTGTGCCTAAACTAGATAGATACACCTCTCTCTTCTATCTCATTCTCGCTACACTACGACATCACACTCATACTATGTTTTCTGGTTATGAAGACAATGAGTGGACGCGGAAGAGGAAACATTAACATGACGCAGGCTCAGTTCACTAACCTGCTCAACACAGTGGCTGCGGCTTTTGCAGCTCACCCTATAGGTAAGCTCGTTGTTTTTAGGATGTTTAGATCCTACCGCCACATCGACTTTTCGCCTCTAAACCTATACGCTTCGCTTCTCACGAACAGGTCAGCATGCACCTGCGCAACCACCAGTGTGTACTTTCAAAACTTTCATGGATTGCAAGCCTCTCCCTTTCAACGGCACTGAGGGTGCCATAGGTCTTCTGCATTGGATTGAGAAAATTGAAGCTGTTTTTGCTGTTTGCGAGTGTCCGCCTGCAAATTGGGTGAAATTTGCTACTGCTACGCTTGAAGGAAGCGCGCTTTCTTGGTGGAAGGCGCAGATTCAGATGTTTGGTTTGGAAACTGCAAATGCTACGGCATGGGAGGATTTCAAGGATATGATTAAGGATGAATACTGTCACCGGGATGACATCCACAAGCTTGAGAACGAGTACTATGAACTCAAGATGGTTGGGTCGGAAATTGAAACTTACACCAAGCTGTCTAATGACTATGCTGCTCTTTGCCCGAACATGTCTCGACCAATGTACCGAAGGATCGAACTGTACATCAAGGGTTTGGCTCCAGAGATTCGAAGCCATGTAACTTCAGCCAACCACACTACCATTCAGCCGATTGTTCGACTTGCTCACAAACTTACAGATCAGGCCGTAGAAGAGGGCCGGTTGCCCAAAAGGATTAGTGCCACTGTTGGAACTTCTAGTGACAGCAAGCGTAAGTGGGAAGGAAGTCAAAGCAAGGATGCTAACCCCACTCAGGCCCCAGCACAGCAAAGGAAAACTGAAAACAGCAAAGGCACCCAGCAACAGGGTGGCTACCGGGGAAGCTACCCAAAGTGCAACAAGTGTAACAGACACCACCATGGGACGTGTAACAAGGGCCAGTGTCAGCGATGCCACAAGGTGGGGCACGAAGCCAAGGATTGTAGAAGTCAGTTCCCAGCTAGACAGAATCAGCAACAGCCCCAACAGCAACAGCAACAGCAGCAGGGAAACAACCGAGCATGTTTTAAGTGTGGAGCTGAGGGGCACTTTAAAAAGGATTGCCCTGAACTGAATCAGAACCGCAACAATAATCAGGGAGCTGGGAACAACAATCAGAACAACAATGCTGGGAATGGTGCTAGAGGACGGGCTTTCGTGATTGGAGCTGGCGAAGCAAGGAATGACCCCAATGTCGTGGCGGGTAAGTTCCTACTCGATGATCGTTATGTTTCTGTGTTATTTGATTCCGGTGCCGATGCTAGTTATGTATCCCTACGTATTAGTAAGAAGCTTAAGCGTCCGCTTTCGTTACTAAGTTCTCCTCATATCGTCGAGTTAGCTAATGGTAGAAACATCGAGGCCTCACACGTTGTCAAGGGTTGCAAACTAGAGTTGTCTGGTCAGACATTTAGTATCGATCTTTTCCCTGTTAC
The DNA here is from genome assembly GCF_002127325.2 of Helianthus annuus. Taxonomy (NCBI): domain Eukaryota; kingdom Viridiplantae; phylum Streptophyta; class Magnoliopsida; order Asterales; family Asteraceae; genus Helianthus; species Helianthus annuus. Next base: position 115,891,595 of record NC_035438.2, on the reverse strand, counting down.
TCTCGGAAGCTTCGACGTCGTTGTTGGTATGGATTGGTTATCCAAGCATCGCGCTGAGATCCTCTGTCAAGAGAAAGCAGTTCGTATTCCTCGCCGTTCTGGCAAACCCCTCATTGTACAAGGTGGCAAAGGCGGAGAAGTCTCAGGCGTTATCTCGTTCTTGAAGGCCCAGAAGTGTTTACGGAAAGGGCACACCGCTATCTTGGCACTTGTTACCAACACGCAGGAAAAGGAAAAGAGGATTGAAGACTTTCCAGTAGTACGCGACTATCCCGAGGTATTTCCTGAGGAATTACCTGGACTCCCTCCCCATCGTCAGGTCGAATTCCAAATCGAGCTAGCTCCCGGAGCAGCGCCTATAGCTCGTGCGCCTTATCGACTAGCCCCCGCAGAATTGAAGGAACTCTCGACGCAACTACAAGAACTATTGGATAAAGGATTTATCCGCCCTAGTTCATCACCCTGGGGAGCACCGGTACTCTTTGTTAAGAAGAAGGATGGCACGTTCCGAATGTGCATTGACTATCGTGAGTTGAACAAGGTTACCATCAAGAATCGTTACCCTCTCCCTCGAATCGACGATTTGTTTGATCAACTGCAAGGATCGAGCTACTACTCTAAGATTGACCTGCGATCCGGCTACCATCAGTTAAGGGTCCGTAACGAAGACATCTCCAAAACTGCATTCAGAACTCGTTATGGTCATTATGAATTCCTCGTTATGCCCTTCGGAATGACCAACGCCCCTGCAGTGTTCATGGATCTTATGAACCGAGTATGCAAACCCTACCTCGACAAATTCGTGATTGTGTTTATAGACGACATCTTGATCTACTCGAAAAGTCAGGAAGAGCATGAACAACACCTACGCCTTATCCTCGAACTCCTTCGCAATGAGCAACTGTATGCCAAGTTCTCGAAATGCGACTTCTGGCTTCGAGAAGTCCATTTCCTTGGGCACGTGGTTAACAAGGACGGAATCCACGTCGACCCTGCAAAGATCGACTCTATAAAGAATTGGCCTACCCCTAAGACTCCGACCGAAGTTCGCCAATTCTTGGGATTGGCAGGTTACTACCGCAGATTCATTCAGGGGTTCTCAAAGATTGCACAACCCCTCACTACGCTCACTCAGAAAGGCGTCACCTACAAATGGAGTGAAGCTCAGGAAACCGCGTTTCAGAAACTAAAGGATAACCTCTGCAGTGCTCCTATTCTCTCGTTACCTGAAGGAACGGACGACTTTGTGGTTTACTGCGATGCGTCTATTCATGGGCTCGGTTGCGTGTTGATGCAACGCGAGAAAGTTATTGCTTACGCCTCTCGACAACTTAAGATACATGAAAGGAACTACACAACGCATGATTTGGAACTGGGAGCAGTGATCTTTGCGCTTAAGATATGGAGGCATTACCTGTACGGTACCAAGTGCACCATTTACACCGATCACAGGAGCCTCGAGCATATCTTCAAGCAGAAGGAATTAAACATGCGACAACGCCGATGGGTCGAACTTCTGAATGATTATGAATGCGCCATTAAGTATCATCCGGGCAAGGCCAATGTTGTGGCAGACGCCCTCAGCCGGAAAGACACTGTACCAAGGCGCGTGCGAGCATTACAACTTACCATCCAGTCTAGTCTTCCTACCCAGATCCGAAATGCTCAGATTGAAGCTCTGAAACCGGAAAACATCAGGGCTGAGTCCCTGCGGGGATCGAGGCAGCAACTAGAACAGAAAGAAGACGGCGCCTACTATGTGGCAGGGCGCATTTGGATCCCACTTTACGGAGATCTACGAGAGCTTGTAATGGACGAAGCCCATAAGTCCCGTTATTCAGTACATCCTGGTGCAGATAAGATGTACCACGACTTGAAAACCACATACTGGTGGCCTGGCATGAAAGCCCACATAGCAGCCTATGTTGGCAAATGTTTGACCTGCGCAAGAGTCAAGATCGAGTATCAGAAACCAGCAGGCCTCCTCCAGCAACCCGAAATCCCGAAATGGAAATGGGAGCAAATTTCCATGGATTTTGTCACAGGATTACCTAGATCTCAACGCGGGAATGATACTATTTGGGTGATAATAGATCGATTAACTAAGTCTGCGCACTTCCTGGCCATTAAGGAAACAGACAAGTTCTCAACCTTAGCAGAAATCTATTTAAAGGAAGTAGTCTCCAGGCACGGGGTGCCAACTTCTATTATTTCCGACCGAGACGCTCGTTTTACTTCCGAATTGTGGCAAGCTATGCACAAATCCTTTGGCTCACGTTTGGACATGAGCACCGCTTATCACCCGCAAACGGATGGGCAGTCTGAACGCACCATCCAAACCCTGGAAGACATGCTTAGAGCATGTGTGATCGATTTTGGCAAGAACTGGGAGAAGCATCTACCGCTGGTGGAATTCTCCTACAACAACAGCTATCACACTAGTATTCAGGCGGCACCTTTTGAGGCATTGTACGGTCGTAAATGCCGATCACCTCTCTGCTGGGCGGAAGTAGGTGACAGTCAACTCACAGGCCCAGAACTAGTGGTAGATACAACGGAAAAGATTTCACAGATCAGACAACGCATGGCGGCAGCTCGTGACCGTCAGAAAAGCTACGCTGACAAGCGTAGGAAACCGTTAGAATTCCAGGTCGGGGACCGGGTTCTACTTAAAGTCTCACCCTGGAAGGGTGTGGTCCGTTTCGGTAAACGGGGCAAGCTGAATCCACGGTATGTTGGACCATTCGAAATTACCGAGAAAATCGGTAAGGTTGCTTATAGATTAAACCTGCCTGCAGAGCTGAGTGCAGTGCACAACGTTTTTCACGTATCTAACTTGAAGAAGTGTTTGTCGGATGAAACACTTGTGATTCCTTTTAAGGAACTGACGATTGATGAGCAGCTACACTTTACTGAGGAACCGATTGAGATCACGGATCGAGAAATTAAAACCCTCAAACGTAGCCAGATACCCCTTGTACGAGTTCGTTGGAACTCACGGCGCGGCCCAGAGTTTACCTGGGAGCGGGAGGACCAGATGAAGTCCAAGTATCCCCAGTTGTTCCCAAACGAAAACCCCAGCACTGAAGCTACAACCGAATTTCGGGACGAAATTCCAAACTAACGGGGGGATGATGTGACACCCCGTTGAAACACGCTAGCTTGGCAGTGGCTGCTTCAACTTTCGGGACGAAAGTTCTTAAAACTTGGGGATAATGTGACACTCGAGGTTTTTCCGAACGAACACCTTGTAATATTTTGTGTATATAAATATTATTAAATGGAAACGTGATCTTTATTTGCTTAACGTGTGTTGTATGTATGTATTATATATATATGTATGTGAGTCGAGACCACGACTCGCAACCGCTTGGTTGCGAGTGGGCCTTTGGGCCGTAACCGGCTTGGGCCGAAACCCCAAGCCCAACCCGAAACATCCCCTTGTATATATCCCACCTTTCCCCCCACTTCTTCCATTTTACACACACATACACTTCTACTTTTTCTCTCAACTAAGAAAACCCTCAAACATCATCCCAACCTTCTCCAACTTTCGGATTCAAGCAAGGATCTCGGACAAGATCACCATACGGACACTTCATCTTCCCTCACCTTCTTCCTTTGTTTTCGGCTCCTTCTTCACAAACCGGTTAGTGTGTAATTAATGCCTTGTATGTTTGCTTGAATGATGTGTTTATGAAATAGAAAAGAAAATGTTTGGTTAGGAACATTATGCATGATTCTAGGGTGATTTGTGAAGTAAAATATATGTGAAAACCATTTATGTGTGAATACTTGTGACATGTTTAAAATGACTAGAAAATGGTAGTTTACAAGTGTTCATGGCCAATCAAACTATACTTCTTTGTTTCTTGCAAAATGATGATTGATTAACATAAGTTTCGGCTATGTATTGTATGCTCTTTGTTCTTGCAATGTTAATCTTGTTAAAATATGTGATTTTGGATCATAAATATATGGTTAGGTTGACATGAAAACCCTAGAAAAATGATGAACATAGGATGAACTTCTTGAATGTGGTTTGAAGGTTTTAAAAATGGTAAAGTTTGATCTATATGGTCTAATGGTCAAATGAGGAAAAGTGTTTGTAGAAATCTTATTGGTTATTTCCGGATTTGGGCCTGAATTCTTGGTACAAAATGGACTGATGCATCTGCATCATCACGTGTGTATGAAAGGGACAGTTTCCGACTCGCAACCACGGCTTTACGACTCGAGACCACGCCGTTGCGACTCGCAACCAAAGCATGACAAGTCGAAACCACGAGGTTGCGACTCGAAACTACGACGGTTGCGACTCGCAACCAAAACGTGACAACTCGAGACCACGGTTACGACTCGCAACCATAACGTGACAAGCCGAGACCACCTGGTTGCGACTCGAGACCAGCTGGTTGCGAGTGGGCCGTCCACTTTGGTTATTGGGCCATTATGTGACTTGGGCTATCTGTTGACTGGATTATGTGTTGCTGTTGACTGTTTAATTGTTTAGGCCGGTCCAATAACCCAATGACTGTTTACTTGTATGCATGTTACGTACCTGTATGTATTTCACGTGAATGCTTGTATACCGAACCTGACCTATACCGGTAACCATGTTAGGACGTGGTGACCAACGTGATTGACAAGTAACCTAAACCTACCGAGCAACCCAAGGTGAGTTCACAACTTAAAAGCATGCGTCCCGGTGGTTTGGGACACGAGACTAACAACCCTATCCCCTGGTAAAAGGGGATACCATTTACATACCTTCCCTAGTTATTGGGAACAAAACTTACTTTTCCTTCCCGGGTATTGGGAAACCTTTTGGTTAATCACTGTTTATACGGATTGCAACTAACGGCACTAAACGAAACTCTATCACTCAAGTCCCTACTACAAATACCGATTAGTCGCCGGGTTAGGCGAGCGAGTTATTAGTTGATAGCGCTATTTAGGTGTTTACCAGCCTCACACCGTGCCCTGGTTTGGGATCGGTCGTGAACTAATGTACTCAGAAATCCGTCAATGATGATAGAACATTGACATCGGGGCATCCTGCGGATACGCAACGGTTACCTAGTGTTCGGTATTGGAAAAACAGTTTAGTCGCTAACTTTTGGGGTAGCTCCCCAGGGCATGTATAAACGGATAAATTAACCGGTGAAACAAAGTTTTTGGTAATTAAAACTGGACAACTAGTGAACTCACTCAGCATTATTGTTGACCCCTTACTGCATGCTTTGCAGGTAACCAGTGACGATGGAGCTTGCAGCTTGGGAACGTGTAGTGTCTGTTCACCCTTGTGTTGGGTGTTACCTTATTTTGAATCATGAACTTTGTTTTAAACTACCTTACTTATGCTTCCGCTACTTATTACTGTTTTGAACTTAAAACTTTAAACTCTGAACTTAATATTTGCTAAGCTTATGAATAGTAAGTATTACTTTTGTTAACAACTTAAGTATTCGGTATAATTGGTGGCTGGATCCTGGTCAGTCACGCCCCCGAAGCGGGTGTTATCCGCAGGTGGATTTTGGGGGTGTGACACGGTCCACCCACAACAACAAACAAACTACCCCACAGCCCCACCGACTAAACCCGGCCCAACAACCACCCCATTCGCCTCTCCTACGAACCACCAACCGAACACACCGCCTATATCTCCTAACCCCTCTCCGCAAACCAATCGCTCTCCACCGCCACCCGCTCCAACACAAGGTCGCACCAAGCGCACTAGAGCAATGGACGACATCCACAAACCTAAACAACTCTTCAACCTTAACACTACTTCCATTGTCCCTATTCCCAAAACTCCTCACCTTGCCTTGTCCACACCCGAATGGTCCAATGCCATGCACAACGAGTTTAGTGCACTTATTAAAAATGAGACTTGGGAGTTAGTACCTCGTCGCCCTAACATGAACATCATCCGTTGCATGTGGCTATTTAAACACAAATTTCGTTCTGATGGCACTTTAGAAAGATATAAAGCAAGGTTGGTGTGTGATGGTCGTAGCCAACAGGTTGGCATTTATTGTGGTGAAACATTCAGTCCAGTGGTCAAGCCCACTACCATTCGGACTGTTCTTACCTTGGCTCTCTCTCAGTCTTGGCCAATCCATCAATTGGATGTCACCAATGCTTTCTTACACAGTCACTTACAGGAAACCGTCTATATGCATCAACCCATGGGGTTTCGTCACCATGACTACCCTGACCATGTTTGCCGCCTCAAAAAGTCCCTCTATGGCCTCAAACAAGCTCCAAGGGCCTGGTATCAATGGTTTACTGACTTTGTTGTTCAACATGGGTTCACACAGTGCCAGTCGGATAATTCTTTGTTTATCTATCACCATGGGACGGATGTCGCCTACCTTCTTATCTATGTTGACGACATCATCCTCACCACCTCCTCTGATCATTTGCGTCAGAAGCTTATGACCATCTTGGCCGGCGAGTTTGCAATGAAAGACTTGGGGCCTCTCTCTTATTTTTTGGGCATCTCGGTTGTTCGGACGGGTAACACTTTATTTCTTTCTCAGCAGTCCTACACTAAGGACATTATTCACCGTGCAGGGATGGACGCATGCAAACCTGCGGCTACCCCTGTGGACACCCAGAGTAAATTATCCAGTGTCCCAGACTCCCCTCACGATGATCCCACTACTTACAGGGGTCTAGCTGGTGCTTTGCAGTACCTTACATTCACCCGACCTGACATCACTTACGCAGTACAGCAGATTTGTATGCATATGCACTCTCCCTGTCTGGCTCATTGGAACGCTCTCAAACATATCATTCGCTACTTACAGGGTACCGTGGACTATGGTCTTCACTTGTCATCCTCGTCTGCCCTTCCTATCCGAGCCTACACAGATGCAGACTGGGTCGGTTGCCCTGGGATGTCACACCCCGACCACGTGGAACAACAAAACGTGGCGGAAACGTCGGGGAGTGTTGTAACAGAATCATTGTTTCATAACACATGGAAATTGAAATATTGTTTTATTGAATAAAAGAGTTACAATGTCTTGACAATCAAAGAAGTATAACATAAATAACTAGTCTTGCATCTTTTATTGTCACTAAGGCCCAAGTCCGCCTAAGTGTATCTTGATAAATCCTATGCATCATATCCTGAAACACATGTGAAAATAGGTACGTCAGCAAAAAAATGCCTGTGAGATACATAGGTTTTGTGAAAATAGAATTCATGACTTATGTTTAAGAAAATGTTTAGTCATGAACCTTGTAATTTGCTTTGTCTTGTAAATCATTTGAAAAGCAATAAGATCAGATGATATGTATAAATAAGAGAATAATGTATGGTTAAATGAATAACCAAGTAAAATGAGTTTGTATAAGATAAGTTGTTTTGTAAAACAATGTCTTGTGAAAAGTATGTTATTTGTATAAAATGTTATATGTCTAAATTGAAATGATTCAAATAACGCTACGACATGTAATACCATACAAACGCTTATATATAGGAAGTACCAGCGGCGTATCCACCATGCTTGTATCATATTACACACGCCTCGTTACTTAAATCACTTACTCAAACCAAACCATCAAAGTAAAATGTTTATGTATAATCAAATATCAGAATGTTTATGTGAAAACCATGTCTAATGTCTATGTCTAATGTTTATGTCTAATGTAAATCATGAATTGTGTATGTAAATGTCAAAATGTTTATGTATGGTAAGTGAAATATATCAACTAAACCATATGTAAAATGCACAAAAACAAGATATTGAAGTAAAACATGGTTTAAATCAAAGTTATGTTTTGTGTAATAAATGCATGCTATACTGATACAAACATCTATGTGGTATTGTGAAAATGCATACATTCAAGCCTTTGTGACTGTGGTGATAGACCCCTAAACGAATTTAAAGGTCTATCTTGTTATTATGTTTATCGAATTCGGTCATTCATTCCAATCCAAACAAAACCCGAGATTTCAGGAATGGGAGTTGTCAAGTCCTATGGTACCATTACCTACTAACAGGCGGCATGATCGTTGTTAATGAATGTACATTGTATAATTTAAACAAACCAAATGTCATACCAAAATGTAAGCATGTGATGAATAAATATACTAAGTACGCACACAATGGGCATACATAGCATAAAATGTAATGTAAAACAATGTACTAAGTACGCACACAATGGGCATACATAGCATAAAATGTAGTGTAAAACAATGTACTAATTACGCACACAATGGGCATACATAGCATAGAATGTAATGAAATCATGTACTATAAATGTACTAATGAACATAGCAAGTATATGATGTGAAAACAGGAAAGCATGAAAGTAACAAGTAGGCACATGTGTTTCACCCCAAAATGTTTGGAAAGCAGTAAAAGAGGGGTCTATGTACTCACCGGAGATTTCTTAGAAGTCCTTGTGTAATAATCACACAATGCTAGAGATCACGGAATATCAAACGGTACCTAGTAGGTAGCTATATTAATATACCGGACCTAAATCGGAAGATTGGATAGAATGAGGGTTCGTAAACCAAACGAGTATAGAGACTCGTGTAATATGGTTTAACAAAGCCTACATTCTAAAATGAAACATAACCTAAGTGCTTACGACCCATTACGACCCGTTTAGGTAGCTTATGCTACTTTAACGCGTCGTTCGCGTAAAACGCGTTCGGAACGCCTAACTAGCCCTATGATAAGTAAAATATGCCTTAATATGTCTAATATTATTGCCAAATCAGTTTAGATACCAAAAGTTATGTTACATATGCTTAAAATGAATTTTGGCGTAAAAAGGGTATTTTGGTAATTTACCTAAGGCATATAAATTACCTATCACACAACTACTTAAACGAAGCGACCATAAGGTATAACCTCGAAAGGTTATTCCCTATGCATAAACACATAGTCACATAACCACAAAATTGTTTAACTTGATTTGTTATCATTTTGTTAATTTGTTCTGCTAACTATGCACATGTATTCAAAGCACACCAGGTATCCAATCAGTGGATCTTAATTGGTGCTTAAAATATTTCTAAGAATCTAACTATAAAGATAGAAAGATCTTAAAGAGAAAATTCGATTTCGATTCTAAGGAACCGAAATGTTCGAATTAAGGTACACAAGGAATCCAATTAAGGACTCTGATTTGTATGATAATCATCCACAAGGGTCTAATTGTGGAGATAAAAAGATCCCATATGGATTTTAGAAGTTGAAGATGTTTCGAAACCTTGCACTGGACGTGTTTAAGTCAAAACATGAAGTAAAATGCTTATGAGGTTGAGATGCTCAATATGCCAAGGCAACATATGAAGCGGAATTTGAAAGTTAAGTCAATGTATGAGGATAAATATTTTTGAAAACGATGCATGAGGTTCTTAAAAAAATGTGTTCAATGTTTTTGAAACCTTATGTATAATACTTTTGAAATCATAAAGTAGGTGTACTAGGTAAGTATATTTATAAAAATGTTTTAAAATCATGCGAGATGAATTTTGAAATTATGTATAAGGTTTTTGAAAACATGAATGATGTTTTTGAAAACACGCACTTGATATATTACTTAAAATTGTTTTCAAACTATATGAAATATTTTGAAATCATGAGGGTTGTTTTTGAAAACATAGACAAAGCTTTGTGCATTTGTCATGTTAAGTAAACACACTATATTAAAAATGTTTTCGAACTATATTTAGAATGTTTTGAAATCATATAGGTTGTTTTGAAAACTTATGTTATGCATGTTGAAGAAATCAGAACGTAATGGGTATGAGATTTGAAAATATCCTTGGTTATCTAACCAAGGATTCAAAGGCATAGAAGCACGATTACTCATAATGTCCCTTTATTTCATGTACTTCGTTCTTTAGAATAAAACGAGTACTTAGAATTTACCAAGGAAATCATGAGTAAACGCAAAAATGGGAAAAATTTTCACAAAAGCAGTTTGCAAGGAACATAGTTCCTTAATGTAGGCATCATAGGGGAATGCCATACATACATGTAACTATACTTGCATATCAGAATTGCGAACAACAACTTTTATTTATGAACGGGACAGATTGTTTCACATTACAAGTAAATAGAAGAAACAAAAGCATAAGACAACAGCATCTTCTAAACAGCCAACTGCTCATCCGCGGGTTAGATTTGCCTTAGCAAACTTCGGGCATTTATTCATGAAATGACCCATCTTGCCACAGTTGTAACATGATCCAGGCGGAAAGCGAGCTTGAGCAGGATTCGCTTGTGGTTGGGTAGCAGCAATGTTTATAGTAGCTTTGTTTTGGATAGCAAAGCGGCATATGTTAATAGATGTCTCCACCGTCCACAGTAGGTACATTTGAAGCAGGGTAAGAGGTTTGAATGATGACGGTTGCATCGTTTGCACAAAGAAGCAGTTCCTTTGTATGGCTTCCTAGCAGGGGGTTGAGCTGGTTGGTTGGGGATGGCTTGACCATTGTGAGCGACCACGGCGAAGTTCTAAGAAGCCTTTCGCTTCTTTGACCTCTTAGGGGATCCAGTCTGTTCATCCATGGTCTTTGATTCCTTGATTGGTTTCTTGGCTGGTGGTGTAGGCTTGACTTCTGCTTCCTTTGGTGGCCCTTGAGTGGCTTCATTGTTGAGACGAGACATGGCAATGCCTAATTCAACAGTCTTCAGAATTACTTCGCCTATCCGCTGGGCAAATTTGGCAGTCTGCTCGGATATCTGCGCATCGTTGCGATGAAGAGACATTCTGGAGGAAATGAAGGATATAGGAGGAAACAAATGAAATGTTATCGGTAAATAAAACAAAATGACAACGCATAGAAATTGCGATCATTTGTTTGTTACCTAAGGCAAACAAATGAGACGGTGACTAATCAAAGTAAGCGGGTCATATTAATGTATTGTGAAGACATGCTTTAGCCTATAAGTGGACACTCACCCCAAGAGTTCCCAGGTAAGAGTGACTGGTCCGATTATGTGGATTTGTACGAACACTCAAGCCTTAGACAGAAAACTCAGAGTACAGGCATCCACTCTTCCAGATTGCACGTGTTCACACTATAAGACCCAAACTTTGACGAGGTTTTGAAAATTCAAAGGGGTTCAAAACCATATAACAGAGGGTTCAAAACCTAGTAATCAATCATCCTAGAACAGATGATTAGTTTTCAAAGCGGTTTTGAAATTTATGTTCTTGTTATGGTTGTCGCCTAAGGATAGGTGACAATATTGTTTTATGACTAAACGCAAGTAAACTCGCGTTAGGGTCCTAGGAAGGTTATAGACTAGGTCAAAGCATTACTAATAACCTAATTCCCTATAACCATGAGCTCTGATACCAACTTTTCTGCCACACCCCGACCACGTGGAACAACAAAACGTGGCGGAAACGTCGGGGAGTACTGTAACAGAATCATTGTTTCATAACACATGGAAATTGAAATATTGTTTTATTGAATAAAAGAGTTACAATGTCTTGACAATCAAAGAAGTATAACATAAATAACTAGTCTTGCATCTTTTATTGTCACTAAGGCCCAAGTCCGCCTAAGTGTATCTTGATAAATCCTATGCATCATATCCTGAAACACATGTGAAAATAGGTACGTCAGCATAAAAATGCCTGTGAGAGACATAGGTTTTGTGAAAATAGAATTCATGACTTATGTTTAAGAAAATGTTTAGTCATGAACCTTGTAATTTGCTTTGTCTTGTAAATCATTTGAAAAGCAATAAGATCAGATGATATGTATAAATAAGAGAATAATGTATGGTTAAATGAATAACCAAGTAAAATGAGTTTGTATAAGATAAGTTGTTTTGTAAAACAATGTCTTGTGAAAAGTATGTTATTTGTATAAAATGTTCTATGTCTAAATTGAAATGATTCAAATAACGCTACGATATATAATACCATACAAACGCTTATATATAGGAAGTACCAGCGGCGTATCCACCATGCTTGTATCATATTACACACGCCTCGTTACTTAAATCACTTACTCAAACCAAACCATCAAAGTAAAATGTTTATGTATAATCAAATGTCAGAATGTTTATGTGAAAACCATGTCTAATGTCTATGTCTAATGTTTATGTCTAATGTAAATCATGAATTGTGTATGTAAATGTCAAAATGTTTATGTATGGTAAGTGAAATATATCAACTAAACCATATATAAAATGCACAAAAACAAGATATTGAAGTAAAACATGGTTTAAATCAAAGTTATGTTTTGTGTAATAAATGCATGCTATACTGATATAAACATCTATATGGTATTGTGAAAATGCATACATTCAAGCCTTTGTGATTGTGGTGATAGACCCCTAAACGAATTTAAAGGTATATCTTGTTATTATGTTTATCGAATTCGGTCATTCCTTCCAATCCAAACAAAACCCGAGATTTCAGGAATGGGAGTTGTCAAGTCCTATGGTACCATTACCTACTAACGGGCGGCATGATCGGTGTTAATGAATGTACATTGTATAATTTAAACAAACCAAATGTCATACCAAAATGTAAGCATGTGATGAATAAATATACTAAGTACGCACACAATGGGCATACATAGCATAAAATGTAATGTAAAACAATGTACTAAGTACGCACACAATGGGCATACATAGCATAAAATCTAGTGTAAAACAATGTACTAATTACGCACACAATGGGCATACATAGCATAGAATGTAATGAAATCATGTACTATAAATGTACTAATAAACATAGCAAGTATATGATGTGAAAACAGGAAAGCATGAAAGTAACAAGTAGGCACATGTGTTTCACCCCAAAATGTTTGGAAAGCAGTAAAAGAGGGTTCTATGTACTCACCGGAGATTTCTTAGAAGTCCTTGTGTAATAATCACACAATGCTAGAGATCACGGAATATCAAACGGCACCTAGTAGGTAGCTATATTAATATACCGGACCTAAATCGGAAGATTGGATAGAATGAGGGTTCGTAAACCAAACGAGTATAGAGACTCGTGTAATATGGTTTAACAAAGCCTACATTCTAAAATGAAACCTAACCTAAGTGCTTACGACCCATTACGACCCGTTTAGGTAGCTTATGCTACTTTAACGCGTCGTTCGCGTAAAACACGTTCGGAACGCCTAACTAGCCCTATGATAAGTAAAATATGCCTTAATATGTCTAATATTATTGCCAAATCAGTTTAGATACCAAAAGTTATGTTACATATGCTTAAAATGAATTTTGGCGTAAAAAGGGTATTTTGGTAATTTACCTAAGGCATATAAATTACCTATCACACAACTACTTAAACGAAGCGACCATGAGGTATAACCTCGAAAGGTTATTCCCTATATACTATGGTCACCTAACGTGTTTGGTCGGATCCTAAAGATCGACCAAATGGGTCGGGTTCGAAAGTATAAGCGATTGTTTAGATCGCTTACCTTACGACCCTATATAAGCACTAAACCCAAAAGTGACGAGCTAAGCATGTTAGAACATGCTTAACTAAGTTTAGAAAATAGGTTTGGTATCAAAACAAACGGTTTTGATACCTATGAGTGGTTCGGTTACAAAATATGCAAGAATGCACATTTTGGCCGAAACTACGACTCGTCACTGAGCCTAGATAACGTGGTGATCAGTAGGTGTAGTCACTAGGGACTATAACCATTATGATCACGCTCACGTTATGAAGTTCAAACGAACTTCGTGTTGACCGCAGAAAGTCAAACATAGTTTGACTTTAGGACTAGAAAGCGATAAAAGAATGAAAGAACACTTACGAAGGGTCCCCGAAAGCTAATCTTGATCCAGGAGCTCAGGTATGAAGCAAAGGCCTCAACTTAGAGCTTTTAGATCAGATTTATGGGTTTTACACCAAAATGGGGGGGGGTATTTATAGGATATGCAAGACCGTTAGGATCGTTTCTTGAATATCGTGCCATGATCTAATCCGTACACTTGTCGCAAAGTTGTGGTGGCTTATTTTGCCCCCACCATAAGGATTTGACAAGTGGCATTGCCCTTTGGAGGTTTCTAAGGGCTGTTAATAGCTGAAAAATGACTTTTGCTGATCAGAAGGGGCCTCGCGTGACGCCAAGGGGGCTAGGTGTCACGCTAAGGTCCCCCTGTTCAGCAAACACTTTCCAATGTTTTCATTTCAGTCCCCGTTGTGTATTAAGGCCATTTCCGACATGTTTAAGGCTCGTTAAGCCATTTTCAAAGCCCTAAAATGATGCCTAAACATTGTGGACATGAAACATGCTCAAAAATATGCCGGATGTTGGCTCGTTTAGTCATACGACCGCGATGTTCGGTTAATTACGACGGAATGCGCATAAGCGCGAAAAACGATCCAAATTGCACGAAGAATGGATTTTTCTTATGCCAAACACTAGGGCATAATATTATGATGCTTACATAAATTTTTGGATGTCCGGATGTATTCAGAACGTAAGTTATGCGCGAAAGTGCAAACTTGTGCACTTTTTGACGCTTTTAGTCCCTGAATGACCCAAAAGTTTATTTTAGCACACCGAACACCTCAAAGCCTATTTCTAAGCTATGTGAAGGATATTTATGGTATGTTTAACTCATGGTCATGTTCCGGAATGTCTGTTACAGTTCAAATTGGCATACTTTTGCAGTTTGTCAAATTTAGTCCCTGTAGGCGAATTAACTTGTTTTTGACATAGCAAAGCCTTCAAAACTTGTTTCTAAGTTATGTAAAGGTTATTTAAGGTATGCTAAGTATTTTTCACTATTCTGGAGTGTCCGTTGCATTAAACTGGTTATATTTAAGCATCAGTGCACGTATAACCTTCCAGAAAGCGATATAGAGTTTAAAATCGAACAAGAATTGATATGTGCAAATGATACACATATTTGTACAAATTCCAAGTATGAAATACAATATTTCATTGGTTTGGTATTTGTTTGATGGTCGCAGTGACCCAGGTGTCACATGGGACGAGACGATCCACGTCTGGCTATTGTGTTTATCTTGGGGATAATCTCGTGTCCTGGTCCTCTAAACGTCAGTCCACTATTGCTCGATCCAGTGCTGAAGCCGAGTACCGGGGGGTGGCCAATGTTGTAGCAGAAATATGTTGGCTCCGTAATTTGCTTCTTGAACTACACCGGCCCCTATCCAAAGCATCCCTGGTCTACTGTGATAATGTGAGTGTCATTTATTTATCGGGGAACCCGGTTCAACATCAACGGTCCAAAACATTGAACTAGACATACACTTTGTCGGAGAACACGTTCAAAAGGGTTTAGTTTGCGTGCTGCATATGCCATCTCGCTTCCAAGTTGCGGATATCTTCACCAAAGGGCTGCCCCGGGTTCTATTTGACGATTTCAGATCCAGTCTCAGCGTCCGTTCTCCTCCCGCTTCGACTGTGTAACATTTGTGCTCGAAATCATTATGAACAGTTCAATTATCAATAAAACAATGTTATTTGATCCCAATGTTTGTTTGGTTGTGTTTTACATTTTTCATGTTTTGACTTTTGTTCGATTTTAAACTCTGCATCGTTTTCTGGAGAATTATACGCAAACTGGTGCGTAAACGTACTCAGTTTAATGCGACAAATACTCCGGAACATCAACATATACTCAACATACCTTAAATAACCTTTACATAACTTAGAAATAAGTTTTGAAGGCTTTGGTATGGCAAAAACAAGTTAATTCGCTTACAGGGACTAAACTTGACAAACTGCGAAATATGGCAATTTGAACTGTAACAAACATTCCGGAACATGTCCATAAGTTAAACATACCATAAATATCCTTTAAATAGCTTAGAAATAGGCTTTGAGGGGTTTGGTATGCTAAAACAAAATTTTGGATCATTCAGGGGCTAAAAGTGTCAAAAAGTGCACAAGTTTGCACTTTCACGCATAACTTACGTTCTGAATACATCCGGACATCCAAAAATTTGTGTAAGCATCCTTATATTATGCCTTAGTGTTTGGCATGAGAAAAATCCATTCGTCGCGTCATTTGGATCGTTTTTCGCGCTTATGCGCATTCCGTCGTAATTAACCGAACATCGCGATCGTACGGCCAAACGAACCAACATCCGACATATTTTTGAGCATGCTTCATGTCCACAATGTTTAGGCATCCTTTTAGGGCCTTAAAGTTGGCTTTACGGGCCTTAGAAGTGTCGGAAATGGCTTAAACATGCAACAGGGACCAAAACTGCCAATTCTGAAAGTTTGTGCAGATCAGACATAGCCAGGCGGCCCGCCTGAGTTTTGTCTGCATCCTAACGCGGGCCGCGTGGCCCCTGCAGATGCAGAAACTTGTTTTCCTTGCAAAACTTGGCCTTTCAAACACTCCAAAGGGCAATGCCCTTTCGCAATCTGTAGAGTTATGGTCATTATAAGCTACCACAACATCTTGACAAGTGTACGATCGAGATCATGGCACGAAATTCAAGAAACGATCCTAACGGTTTTGCTTTTCCTATAAATACCCCCCCCATTTGTGATAAAACCCACAAAATCTGATCTAAAGCTCTAAGTTGAAACCTTTGTTTCATACCTGAGCTATTTTGATCTAGATTAGCATTCGGGGACCCTTCGTAAGTGTTCTTTCGTTCTTTTAATCGCTTTCTAGTGCTAAAGTCAAACTTTGTTTGACTTTCTGCGTTGGCCAGCTTATGGTCAACACGAAGTTCGTTGGAACTTCATAACATGAGCGTGATCACGATGGTTATAGTTCGTAGTGACTATACCTACTGATTTCCACGTTATCAAGGCTCAGTGACGAGTCGTAGTTTCGGCCAAAATGCGCATTCTTGCGTATTTTGTAACCAAACTACTCGTGAGCATTGAGAATACTTTTCGCCACGTTCAGTGTTCGGATAATCGCAAGGTCGAGTTTTCTTCGAGCATGTTTCAAAAGAGGGCTCTTACATGGTGGAATGTGGTAATGAGAGACCGTGGTGCGGAAGTTGCTCTAGCACAGACATGGGCTGAACTTAGAGCTCTTATGATGAGGGAGTTTTATCCTCGTCAGGAGCAACGAGCGTTGGAGAAAGAGTTTGATGATTTGAAGCAAGATAGTGGCGAGCACAGGGCATATACTGATAGGTTTGAGGAGTTGAGTCTGCTTTGCCCGACTATGGTTGCCCCACTCGACAAGGCCATCGAAAGGTACATCGACGGCCTTCCTGACTCGGTACAAGACATCATTACTGGTAGTAACCCTACCACACTCCGTCAGGCGATCGAGTTATCAGCGACATTGACTGAGTCGCAGATTCGGAAGAATAAATTACACAGGAAGGGTGACAAGGGCAAAAAACAGTCGTCTGACAAGGAAGATAGCAAGAAAGGTCAAAACAAGAAGGGAAAGGATTCTGGTTCCTCAAGGGGGTCAAGGAAACGTAAGGCTTCCCAAAATTTTGCGGTCACTGCTCAGGTTAACCAGGCAGCTCCCAACCAAACCGCACAGCCTCCAGCGAAGAAGCCCTATTCAGGGAATGCACCTTTGTGCAATAGATGCAACAGCCACCATCAGCCGCAACATCAGTGCCATTTCTGTACTAACTGTGGGAAGTCAGGTCATCTTGCCGATGTTTGTCGGTTTGCTCAAAATCACGCAGTTCAGAACCCGGCTCAACAAGTTGCTCAGCCTCCCGCTCAGCAACAGGGTCAAGCTGCACGACCAAACTACCTACCAGGTGCTTGTTATAACTGTGGGGATCTGACCCATTACAGAAATCGGTGCCCAAGGCTAGCCAACCAGAATCAGAATGCCAATCAGAATCAGGCTCAGGCTCGAGGTCAAGTCTTCAACATGAATGCATAAGAGGCACAAGCAGATGATAATGTGGTGAACGGTACTTTCTTTATTAATAATCAGCCAGCATCTGTTCTTTTTTATTCGGGTGCCGATAAGAGTTTTGTGTCGTTATCTTTTGAACCATTGCTTCGAGTGTCTAGAACGAAACTAGGTAAACCATTGACAGTAGAAGTGGCGAGCGGTGAACCCATTGTTCTTGATTCTGTTCTCCGCAACTGCCAGTTGAACCTTAACAACCATCTTTTTCCTATTGACCTCACACCTATGCAACTTGGAAGCTTCGATGTTATTGTGGGTATGGATTGGTTAGCCAAGTATCGCGCAGAGATAGTTTGTTTTGAGAAGATCATACGCATGCCGCTTTCGTCAGGTGAGATCCTACAGGTTCGGGGTGAGAAACCTGCTAGTGGTCTCAAACTCATGTCTTGTTTTAAAGCTCGGAAGTATCTGCGGAAGAACTACGTGGCATTTTTGGCACATGTCATAGCAGATAAGGGCAAAGGTAAGCCTATTCAAGATATTCCTGTTGTACGGGATTATCCTGAAGTATTTCCTGAAGAGTTACCTGGTCTACCCCCAGCACGCCAAGTCGAGTTCCGTATTGATCTCGTACCTGGTGCAAATCCCATTGCCAGAGCTCCATATCGTCTTGCACCGTCCGAGATGCAAGAGTTGTCTAAGCAGCTGCAGGAACTCTCCGACAAAGGTTTTATCCGTCCTAGCTTTTCTCCTTGGGGTGCTCCCGTTCTTTTTGTCAAGAAGAAGGATGGATCTTTTAGGACGTGTATCGATTATCGTGAGCTTAACAAGCTTACCATCAAGAATCGATATCCCCTACCTCGCATCGATGATCTCTTTGATCAATTGCAAGGCGCTTCCTATTTTTCAAAGATTGATCTGCGATCTGGATATCATCAACTTCGTGTGCATGAAGAAGATATACCCAAGACAGCTTTCCGTACTCGATATGGGCATTATGAGTTCACAGTCATGCCATTCGGTTTGACTAATGCTCCTGCTGTTTTCATGGACTTGATGAATAGGGTCTGCAAGCCTTATTTGGATAAGTTCATCATCGTTTTCATTGATGACATCTTGATTTATTCTAAGACGCGAGCTGATCATGAACAACATCTTCGTCTTACTTTGGAACTCCTAAAGAAAGAGCAACTTTTCGCCAAATTCTCCAAGTATGAATTCTGGCTTAAAGAAGTTTAGTTCTTGGGACATATTGTCAACGAACAAGGTATTCATGTAGATCCCTCCAAGATCAGTGCGATTAAGGATTGGGATACACCTACTACTCCTACTGAAGTTCGTTCTTTTCTTGGTCTAGCGGGTTATTACCGCCGCTTCATTGAGAACTTGTCAAAGATTGCAGTTCCTCTAACTGCTCTAACTCAGAAGAACAACCATTTGATTGGGGAGTCAAACAAGAGGAAGCGTTTCTGACTTTGAAACAAAAACTTTGCGACGCGCTTGTTCTAACTTTGCCCGAGGGCAATGATGATTTCGTCGTTTATTGCGACACATCTAAATTAGGTCTTGGCTGCGTCTTGATGCAAAGAAACAAAGTCATAGCATACGCATCAAGGCAGTTGAAGATACATGAGAAAAACTACACCACTCATGATCTTGAGTTGGGTGCAGTTGTCTTCGCTCTTAAGATCTGGAGACACTATTTGTACGGTACAAAATGTGTGGTTTTCACAGACCACAAAAGTCTTCAACATATCTTCAATCAGAAAGAACTCAACATGAGGCAACGACGCTGGGTGGAGCTTCTAAACGACTATGACTGCGAAATTCGCTACCATCCTGGTAAGGCGAATGTCGTGGCCGATGCTTTGAGTCGCAAGGAACGTACTAAGCTTCATTGTGTTTGTGTCCAATCTGTTATTCAAGCTCAATCCGATATCCAAGCCCGTATTTCTCAGGCACAACAAGCTTGTGTTTCACAAGGTTTGATGGATAAGGAATTTCCTTATCACATAACACCTGCTCTAGAATTAAAGGACAATGGATCGTATTACTTCATGGACCGTTTGTGGGTCCCAAGCCAAGATAATCTTCGTACCTTGCTTATGAAGCCCATAAGTCTCGTTATTCTATTCATCCTGGCTTAGATAAGATGTATAAGGATCTTCGTATTCAGTATTGGTGGCCTGGTATGAAGAAAGACATTGCCTTATATGTATCAAAATGCCTTACTTGTCTTAAGGTTAAGGCTGAACATCAGCGTCCTTCCGGTTTATTGGAGCAACCAGAGATCCCAGTTTGGAAATGGGAAAACATTACTATGGATCTCATTACTAAACTTCTGCGCACAAAGAAAGGTCACGATGCCATCTGGGTAGTTGTTGATCGTCTTACTAAGTCAGCACATTTCTTGCCAATCCGTGAGGATTTTTTGGCTGACAAACTTGCTCAAATCTACGTGGATGAAATCGTAGCTCGACATGGTGTTCCTTTGAACATCATTTCTGACAGAGATGCTCGTTTCACTTCTCATTTTTGGAGAACCATGCAATCTGCTATGGGGTCCCAACTCAATCTGAGCACAGCTTATCATCCACAAACGGATGGCCAATCTGAAAGAACAATCCAGACACTGGAGGATATGCTTAGAGCTTGTGTGATCGATTTTGGTGGTAGTTGGGATTCACATCTTCCATTGATTGAATTCTCCTACAACAACAGTTATCACTCCAGCATCAACATGGCTCCTTTCGAGGCTCTCTATGGTCGAAAATGTCGTTCACCAGTCTGCTGGAATGAGATCGGCAAGGCCCAACATACTGGACCTGCCCTCATTTTAGAGACAACAGATAAGGTAAAGAAAGTTCGTGATAACCTTCAGACAGCTAGAAGCCGTCAAAAGAGTTACGCGGACCGAAAACGCAAGCCCTTGGATTTTCAAGTCGGTGATCGTGTATTACTTAAGGTCTCACCTTGGAAGGGTGTGATCAGATTCGGAAAGAAAGGAAAACTTGCACCAAGATACATTGGACCATTCAAGATCGTCGAAAGAATCGGTAAGGTAGCCTACAGACTTGAGTTACCTCCTGAACTTGGAAATGTTCATCCAACCTTTCAGGTGTCCAATCTCAAGGGGTGTTTAGCTGATGAAAACCTCCACATACCGCTTGACGAAATTCGTGTTGATAAAACACTGAAATTTGTTGAGAAACTGGTAGAAATCATGGAACGTGAAGTCAAGTGGCTTAAACGCAAGCGCATTCCTTTGGTCAAGGTTCGCTGGGAATCTAAACGTGGACCCGAGTTTACTTGGGAACGCGAAGATCAAATGAAGGCAAAATATGCGCATCTTTTTCCACGAGTTTCCTCTAAATAAATTTCGGGACGAAATTTCCACAAGTAGGGGAGACTGTAACATTTGTGCTCGAAATCATTATGAACAGTTCAATTATCAATAAAAAAATGTTATTTGATCCCAATGTTTGTTTGGTTGTGTTTTACATTTTTCATGTTTTGACTTTTGTTCGATTTTAAACTCTGCATCGTTTTCTGGAGAATTATACGCAAACTGGTGCGTAAACGTACTCAGTTTAATGCGACAAATACTCCGGAACATCAACATATATTCAACATACCTTAAATAACCTTTACATAACTTAGAAATAAGTTTTGAAGGCTTTGGTATGGCAAAAACAAGTTAATTCGCTTACAGGGACTAAACTTGACAAACTGCGAAAGTATGCCAATTTGAACTGTAACAAACATTCCGGAACATGTCCATAAGTTAAACATACCATAAATATCCTTTAAATAGCTTAAAAATAGGCTTTAAGGGGTTTGGTATGCTAAAACAAACTTTTGGATCATTCAGGGGCTAAAAGTGTCAAAAAGTGCACAAGTTTGCACTTTCGCGCATAACTTACGTTCTGAATACATCCGGACATCCAAAAATTTATGTAAGCATCCTTATATTATGCCTTAGTGTTTGGCATGAGAAAAATCCATTCGTCGCGTCATTTGGATCGTTTTTCGCGCTTATGCGCATTCCGTCGTAATTAACCGAACATCGCGATCGTACAGCCAAACGAACCAACATCCGACATATTTTTGAGCATGCTTCATGTCCACAATGTTTTGTGTTAGTGCACTACATCTGTTGATTACGTCTAGGGTGTCTAGGATCAGGTCTTACATTGTATTGTATAGCTTAGGGCACAAAATACGAGAAAACAGGAGTCTGTATGAGTTTCATGAACTAGGTCCGCTCATAGGGACATAGGGTTTTAGGTTCGCTTATTTGACATGTTGGTTCGCTTATGTGGACTAGTGTAGTACGCTCTTATGGTCATGTGACACATAAGCGGACCCAACTGTCTATATATAGGGGATGTTAGAGCGGATCTGGGTAGTTGTTGTTGGATTCCACGCCGAAGCTCTGCCGGTGTGAAGATTGATCTGTAAATCGTGTCAAATCAATAAAACAAGCAGTTAGGGAGAAGAATAAGCTACTTCTACTTGTATTTCTTATTGTTCCGCATCTGAAACGCAAGAGATAATCTCTGAACGACTCGTTCGGGTCAGCAAACGATCCTACAAGTGGTATCAGAGCTTGGGAGGAGGTTTTCTGCAGATTGTAGCTGTTTTTCATCATTTCTTCTTACTTCTACACCTTCTTTTCTCATTTCCAGGAGATTTCACGGTCAAATTTCGTTCAAAAACTCACAGATTGTGTATTATCATACAAAGACAAACCCTTGAAAGTTTCAG
Source organism: Helianthus annuus (assembly GCF_002127325.2). Classification (NCBI taxonomy): domain Eukaryota; kingdom Viridiplantae; phylum Streptophyta; class Magnoliopsida; order Asterales; family Asteraceae; genus Helianthus; species Helianthus annuus. The sequence goes on along the minus strand of NC_035438.2, from coordinate 115,869,033 downwards.
GCCAAAATACAGCTTAAAAATGGGTCAAATCATGTTCGAATTGTGGTTCGCTTTTTCGGTCATCTGAGAGGTCCGCTTATTTGACTGTATCAGGTCCGCTCATCCGTACAGATTTGTTACTGGTCCGCTCCAAAATCATTTCTGGTCCGCTCCAAAAGAAGTTCTTGGTTCGCTCCAGAGTACACTCCAGGTCCGCTTATCTGTCAAGACAAGTCCGCTCCAAATTCATTGTTGGTCCGCTCCAAAGAACACTTTCTGGTTCCCTTATTTGGATCTTTCTGGTTCGCTTATAAGGGTTCGCTCCAAAGTACACTTCGCTTTTGTGAACATCTGCTTCACTTATCTGTTAAGTATTGGTTCGCTTTTCTGACACTTGCATTGAAAAACGTGTTAAGTCAATATGGATTCCGAGTTCTACAACGTATTTGCAACATCGTCGTCACCAGCTGCGATTGCTCAAGCCATGAATCTAGAAAAGGAGACGGGAACCACCCAGAAACCCCCGAAATTGATGAGTATCGAAGAATACTACGGGTGGAAGGATAGATTTGAAAACTGGGTTCAAGCAAATCATCTTAGATCATGGGAATGTATCTTGAAGAAGTATATGTTACCGAGAACGGAGGTGAATGTTATCAAACAGATATCCGAATTCACAGATCAAGAACGTGCAATGTACAGAGCGGAGAAAATGATGATCAGTTTATTGCAACAAGCGATTAAAGAAGATATATTCATTCTGTTAGAACACGACAAAACTGCTAAGTCGATATGGGATGCTCTTAAAGTCAAATTCGAGGGAAGTGAGAGTATGATTAAAAGCAAAAAGGCATTGCTTAAGAAAGAGTTTGATCTTTTTAGCAGCTTACCAGGAGAGGATACTAAGAAGCTGATTGAAAGATACTGTCACTTAGTGCGATCATTGACAATGATTAGTGTTGATAAAAGTTGTGAAGAGTATGTGGATAAGTTGGCTGATGCGTTACCTCAGAAGGAGTGGGGAACGTATTTGATGATATTGAAAAATACGGGTGTTTATGACGGACTGACAATTGGACAGTTTATCGAAAAATTAGAGGATCAGAATCTGGAACAGCAAAAGATCACCAGGATGAATAGTCCGAGTGGTCAACAAGATGTGAAAATGTACTACAGGGGTAGCATTTCAGCCACTGAGTCTGAGAAAAGTCCAAAAATTCAGACGGCATTCAGTGCTGGTGATTCATCTGACAAAGCTGATCAGGGTTCAAACATTAGTAGCAGCGGGTTTTCATCATTTCCGAGTGTAAATCGTAAAGAGACAAACACAAGTTTTCAGTCTCAGAGTACAAAAATTGGAAATGGATATGTGATTCAATGCAATATAGCCCTCAACCTTCCAGAAGGTCAAAGCTTCTCTGAAGACACTGCAAAAGACCATATGGCACTTCTGGGTTCAGTTCTGTTATCCTATGAAGGTCTTGTTGCTGGTCGGATCGGCAATCCTATGCTTACCAAAGAGGATTACGATCAGATAGACGCCGAGGAAATGGAACTCATGGATATCAAATGGTGTCTTGCAAGTGTTCTTCGTCGGGCTGAGAAATTCAAAACCATTACCGGGAGAAATGACTTTTTAGATGCTCATGTTTCAACTTTAGGTTTTGATAAATCTAAAGTTACTTGTTTTCGATGCAGGGAGAAAGGCCATTTCAAGCGGGAGTGCAAGGGAAGAGAAGCTAGCGGAGCACAGAATCCATTTGGGAAAGATGATTATTACCGCAAAGCTATCTATCAGCAAGTTGGTCAATCTCAAGAACCACAGACGGCTCATGGGAGGAAGATTGAAGATCCCAAAAGAGCATGTTTGGTAGATTTCAGCTGGAGTGATTACATATCATCTGAAGGCAAAGCAGCACGCATAATCGATCAAGATGATGAAAGACTTCCTGAAGGCTTCAGCTGGGATATTTTTGTGGATGAGAAGGGAGAGTTTAAAGCTTTCATTGCAAAGATTATAAGAGAGCCAGACATGTTTGCCACTTGGATGAAGTTTATCGGTGAAACCGTCAAATCGGTTGCTTCTGATGAAAGTTCTTATAGTTCTGATGAAAATACAGAAAGTGTTGATGAACTTTCAGAAAGATCTGGGGAGGTTTCAGAGAGTTCAGATGAGAGTATACAGAATGATGTTACTTTAGAAAAGGAAGTTGTATTTGATCAAACACCATCTGATTCGGGTGTATCAGATGCTGATTCTGAAAAATTTGTAGAGTTTGATCAATCACCGGTTGACAAAAGCAGTGATGATGAAGAAGAAAAATATATAAATGTTGCTGAAACTCATCTTTCTCCTAAAAGTTTTCATGTTTATTTTGCAGATCGCATGGAGAAACTAAAGGAGAAAAGAGCTGCTAGAGAACAACAGAAAGAATCTGAAGATGATGTTCAGAATGTTGAAAGTGTTGCTGAAAAAATTACCGAGGTTGAGAAAGAAGAAGAAAAGGTGATCGGAGTAGAAAAGGTGATTGAAGTTGTGAAAACAATCGAGGTTGAGAAGATTGTTGAAGTCGTCAAGCCTTGTGAGAAGTGTTTGGAAGCTTGCAAGGAATGTGCAGCAAAAGACGACATTATAGCTGAGTACGAGAAGAAGAAGGAGCAGTTACTGTTCAACCTCAATTATGTGAAAGAATCATACGATGTTTTGAACAAAACAGTAACTGGTCTCCAAACTACAAACTCAGAAAGAGAACAAGCACTGACAATGATGAATGCAACTTTGATGTCAAAACAAAAAGCGATCAATTTCTACATTGAAGAGAGTGCCAAATGGAAGCAAGAGTTGGAAACTGAAAAGATCGAAAATGAGAGAATTAGGCGGTTATTGTTAAGCTATACTACTTCTGATTATCTCATTGATCGTGTTTACCCAACTGTTGCAGGTTTGGAAGCTTTTCAAGACGAGAAGCCAAGGAAGAAGAAAGACTGTGGTAAGAAACCGACTGTTAGCTATAACAAGTGTCCGCCTCCAATTTGGGATGAGTATTCTCCTAGGAAACCAAATGAGGAGCAACTTGAGAAAGCAGTCAATATAAAGTTAAAAACCGACACAACTGACGTTTTACCAGACAACATTGATGTCACGTTTACCTCGTCCGATACCGATCATGAGTCTGAGTTAATTAAAAAGGTGGTCGATCAGGTGTTGGATACTGATGAGGAGTCCGAGTCGAAATCTGAGTCTGGAGGGTCAAAGTCGTCAGTCAACAGTCAAAATTCGTCGGTTAAACGGTCTTATAGTATAGAATTTTTGTTATCAAAAGCAAATTTGGATGATGAAACATTTGAAGTTGTATACACTTTAAATGATTCGGACAAATTATATTATGACAAAGGATTTCCAATAAGAAGTGTTCATTTTGACATGATCAAAAAGGTTTTCAAAATGACAGAAATCAATATTTCTGAAATAAAAGATTTAAATCCTACTGAAAAACCTAAAAAATACACTTCAAGAGTTCAACAACGTTTAAACAAGAAAAAAGGTTACAATTCTGGTCCTGGTTTTCAAAAGAAACCTAACCAAAATCATAGCTACAAAAAGAAAGGATTAGGATTTGTTCCACCAGAAAATTATAAAAATGATAAAAATTCTAAAACAAAAACAGAATTTGTGTCAGGTGGAAGCTCAGATGAAGAACAGAAGAAACCATTCTGGAGACAGTCAAACCAGGAGTTTCTTGCTGAAAAGAAGAAAAATGGAACTGCAGTGTTTTATCAAAGAGAGACTCGTACCTGTTATCGATGCAATGAAGTTGGTCATATTGCATGGAACTATTCGACAAATGCAAAAACAAAACAGGGAGTTTCTCAGAAATTAAAAGAAAAAGTTGTTGATGTTGAATCACCAACCAATAGACTTAAAATTTTTGAAAATTCAAAATATGAGGTTGGTGAGTGTTCGAAGAAAAATTTTTACAAAAAGAAAGAGAATGACAACCAAGTGTGGGTTGCTAAAAAGGTTGATGTGAATGTCGGCGATGAATCTGGTTCCACAAAGCCAGAAGAGCCACAAGTTGAGAAGAAAATTTTAGTGGATGATGAAGAGTTTCCGTCACTAAAATTTGAGGAAGTTAAGAAGAAAATTGGAAAAACTGAGATTTCAAATCAGTTTTACAATGAGAAAAAAGATTTTGATGTCGAGAAAACATTCAACGGGAATGTTAAAAAGATATTTGGGAAAATGTTAAGTGGAAGGGCAAAGGGGGTTAAAGATTTTTATGCAACTAAAAAGGCGACATATAACCCTACTGCTCAAGAGTTGAAATCCATCAAGTCTGAAAAGACTTGGATGGAAGTTTGTTTTCCATGATAGTCGAAGGACTATGCCGGAGATCCCAAGTTTATATTGTGGATCAGGAATCGGCATCATTCTAGTGTTTTGAAAAGTTTGTTTGAAAGATTTTGATAGTGTTTGAATGATTACAGGTGAAAGGACTACGCCGGAGCTTCCAGGTTGGTAATTGAGAAGCAGGAATCGGCATCTTTCTGAATAATTTGACAAGTGGTAAAGAGGTTTCTGTAGATGTTTCATTCCTACAGTAAAACCTACAAGTGGTATTTTTTGATCTACATGTGGTATTTGTGGTTATACCTTGAAGAATTTACATTTACAAGTGGTACAGTGATTCTGAACTGCAAATGATAAATCAGGGACATTAAGTTGTACTTGATTTATTATTCATATGAGATTGATAAACAAGATGATGAACCATATCCCCATGCTTCATAAGTGGTAAACTTAAAAGTGGTAAACACAAACTCATTTTCCGGAAAAATGATTTCGATTAAAACAAACTTAAGTGTTTTGAGATCTAAATGAGAAAATGGTTTGTTGAAAGGGGGAGTTCAGATTGTTTATGCCAAGTGAATGGCGAATTGATGTGATTCGATGTCAGTTGTCAAGTTTCTGTATAGTTTTCTTTTACTTTTCATGATTCTAGTGGGTCAAGAGTCTAGAAGTTTTCAAATTTTCTTTGAAATGTGTTTGCATTTTAGGGGGAGTAGGGAAATTTCAGAAATCCAAAAACATTAGAAAATTTGAAAAAGCCAAAAACATGATAAAATTCAAAAATGAGTTTCGTTGTGAAAAGAGGAAATGATAGTACGTCAGTAGGCTGTCACAACATGCTAAAGAAATGTAAAGATAAAATGTGATAAACAATCTCACTGAGGATATGCCAGTAGGTTTTTACACATTTAGTAAATTGTGACGAGATATAAACTAAATTGCAAACTTGCTTGTTCTGTGGGTTAACACAAACTTGGATATATAGGTAACCCTGAAGTCTTGTTTGAAAGGTCCCTTATTCTGAGATACTAGGTCTTTATGCTCAGTGATATCTGGGGTATTATCCCGGGACTTCTGCTGTATGGAAGTACTGACCTAGTCCCCGGATAATGCTTTCCGCAAATGCTTGAAACATAGCATCGCCCTCAGCAAGCTGATGAAACAATAAAATTGATAATCGCTGCTGTTGTAATCAAAAGATCCTCTAAAGGGGACACACCAAAAGTCGAGCCGTCATCTCTCTGCTGAACGGAAGTTTTGACCTGAGCTCTCACGGTTTCGCATTTAACCCCTGAATAGATATCATCTGTGGTATACTCACCTGTAAGACTGAATATTGGGATCTGGATAGGGGAGTATATTCAAGTAGTGGGACACACGGATAAGTTTAAGTTCTTAAGACATTAATATCGTATCTCGGATCAATTGAAGTTTGTGTGAAAATTTCAGTGGACCGATATACTGACAATCTAGGTGAATTGTTTAGAACTTAAAATGAAATCAAGCTTAACGGTGTTAGTGACATGTCTCATAAACTGATATGATCCTCTTACACGAACTCACAAAAATATTGTCTGTAAATATTTTCTTTACTGCATTACAGGTTTCTTTATTTCAAAATTCAAAAAGATTTTCAGTGTGTTTTAGCATAAATTTTTGAAAAAGTCAAAAGGATTTTCGACAACTGACGTTGGAAAACTGATTTTCAAAATTCCGAGTGCTAAACATGATGAGCAGCATTTGTGGGGGAGTGTTTGTATAAATCTAAATGTTTTTACTAATCTAATCTTTTCATGTGGTTCATCATAGAGATTTGAGGGAGTCTGTTAGTTGGTACATATGAGGGGAGTCAAGTGTTATTGCATAGTTTTGTTAAATGTGTGTGAAAGAAATTTATTTCTGGGTTGAGATTGTGCAGGTAGCCAGGTTTTGATTCTGGATATGTGTTAGAAAGCCAGGTTACGATTTCTAAGGATTCTATATGAAGAGAGCCAAGTTTCAATCCTGGAAATCAATCTCGAAATCGCTGATGCTGATGAACTTAAGGAATCAAGAGATCTGATCAAGAGAATTAGATTGTTTTAAAGACAGGCAAAGATCCTGAAGATGTTACTGAAGAACAAAAGAATGCCAGTAAATCGAGAGGGGGAGTCTGAAGATTGAGAGAAGAAAAAGCCCAGAGACTGATATAGACTGAAGATGTGAAGACACAGTTTTGTGGTGACGACTTCATCAACATTTGAGGGGGAGTCTGTTAGTGCACTACATCTGTTGATTACGTCTAGGGTGTCTAGGATCAGGTCTTACATTGTATTGTATAGCTTAGGGCATGAAATACGAGAAAACAGGAGTCTGTATGTGTTTTATGTACTAGGTCCGCTCATAGGGACATAGGGTTCTAGGTTCGCTCGAAGGGTCTTAGTGGTCCGCTTTTGTGGACTTGTATGGTCCGCTTTTATGGTCATGTGACACATAAGCGGACCCAATCATCTATATATAGGGGATGTTAGAGCGGATCTGAGTAGTTGTTGTTGGATTCCACGCCGAAGCTCTGCCGGTGTGAAGATTGAACTGTAAATCGTTTTAAATCAATAAAACAAGCAGTTAGGGAGAAGAATAAGCTACTTCTACTTGTGTTTCTTATTATTCCGCATCTGAAACGCAAGAGATAACCTCTGAACGACTCGTTCGGGTCAGCAAACGATCCTACATTTAGGCATCATTTTAGGGCCTTAAAGTTGGCTTTACGGGCCTTAGAAGTGTCGGAAATGGCTTAAACATGCAACAGGGACCAAAACTGCCAATTCTGAAAGTTTGTGCAGATCAGACATAGCCAGGCGGCCCGCCTGAGTTTTGTCTGCATCCTAACGCGGGCCGCGTGGCCCCTGCAGATGCAGAAACTTGTTTTCCTTGCAAAACTTGGCCTTTCAAACACTCCAAAGGGCAATGCCCTTTCACAATCTGTAGAGTTAAGGTCATTATAAGCTACCACAACATCTTGACAAGTGTACGATTGAGATCATGGCACGAAATTCAAGAAACGATCCTAACAGTTTTGCATTTCCTATAAATACCCCCCCATTTGTGTTAAAACCCACAAAATCTGATCTAAAGCTCTAAGTTGAAACCTTTGTTTCATACCTGAGCTATTTTGATCTAGATTAGCATTCAGGGACCCTTCATAAGTGTTCTTTCGTTCTTTTAGTCGCTTTCTAGTGCTAAAGTCAAACTTTGTTTGACTTTCTACGTTGGCCAGCTTATGGTCAACACGAAGTTCGTTGGAACTTCATAACGTGAGCGTGATCACGATGGTTATAGTCCGTAGTGACTATACCTACTGATTTCCACGTTATCAAGGCTCAGTGACGAGTCGTAGTTTCGGCCAAAATGCGCATTCTTGCGTATTTTGTAACCAAACTACTCGTGAGCATTGAGAATACTTTTCGCCACGTTCAGTGTCCGGATAATCGCAAGGTCGAGTTTTCTTCGAGCGTGTTTCAAAAGAGAGCTCTTACATGGTGGAATGTGGTAATGAGAGACCGTGGTGCGGAAGTTGCTCTAGCACAGACATGGGCTGAACTTAGAGCTCTTATGATGAGGGAGTTTTATCCTCGTCATGAGCAACGAGCGTTGGAGAAAGAGTTTGATGATTTGAAGCAAGATAGTGGCGAGCACAGGGCATATACTGATAGGTTTGAGGAGTTGAGTCTGCTTTGCCCGACTATGGTTGCCCCACTCGACAAGGCCATCGAAAGGTACATCGACGGCCTTCCTAACTCAGTACAAGACATCATTGCTGGTAGTAACCCTACCACACTCCATCAGGCGATCGAGTTATCAGCGACATTGACTGAGTCGCAGATTCGGAAGAATAAATTACACATGAAGGGTGACAAGGGCAAGAAACAGTCGTCTGACAAGGAAGATAGCAAGAAAGGTCAAAACAAGAAGGGAAAGGATTCTGGTTCCTCAAGGGGGTCAAGGAAGCGTAAGGCTTCCCAAAATTTTTCGGTCACTGCTCAGGTTAACCAGGCAGCTCCCAACCAAACTGCACAGCCTCCAGCGAAGAAGCCCTATTCAGGGAATGCACCTTTGTGCAATAGATGCAACAGCCACCATCAGCCGCAACATCAGTGCCGTTTCTGTACTAACTGTGGGAAGTCAGGTCATCTTGCCGATGTTTGTCGGTTTGCTCAAAATCGCGCAGTTCAGAACCCGGCTCAACAAGTTGCTCAGCCTCCCGCTCAGCAACAGGGTCAAGCTGCACGACCAAACTACCTACCAGGTGCTTGTTATAACTGTGGGGATCTGACCCACTACAGAAATCGGTGCCCAAGGCTAGCCAACCAGAATCAGAATGCCAATCAGAATCAGGCTCAGGCTCGAGGTCGAGTCTTCAAGACAACTTTCCGTACTCGATATGGGCATTATGAGTTCACAGTCATGCCATTCGGTTTGACTAATGCTCCTGCTGTTTTCATGGACTTGATGAATAGGGTCTGCAAGCCTTATTTGGATAAGTTCATCATCGTTTTCATTGATGACATCTTGATTTATTCTAAGACGCGAGCTGATCATGAACAACATCTTCGTCTTACTTTGGAACTCCTAAAGAAAGAGCAACTTTTCGCCAAATTCTCCAAGTGTGAATTCTGGCTTAAAGAAGTTTAGTTCTTGGGACATATTGTCAAGGAACAAGGTATTCATGTAGATCCCTCCAAGATTAGTGCGATTAAGGATTGGGATACACCTACTACTCCTACTGAAGTTCGTTCTTTTCTTGGTCTAGCGGGTTATTACCGCCGCTTCATTGAGAACTTGTCAAAGATTGCAGTTCCTCTAACTGCTCTAACTCAGAAGAACAAGCCATTTGATTGGGGAGTCAAACAAGAGGAAGAGTTTCTGACTTTGAAACAAAAACTTTGTGACGCACCTGTTCTAACTTTGCCCGAGGGCAATGATGATTTCGTCGTTTATTGCGACGCATCTAAATTAGGTCTTGGCTGCGTCCTGATGCAAAGAAACAAAGTCATAGCATACGCATCAAGGCAGTTGAAGATACATGAGAAAAACTACACCACTCATGATCTTGAGTTGGGTGCAGTTATCTTCGCTCTTAAGATCTGGAGACACTATTTGTACGGTACAAAATGTGTGGTTTTCACAGACCACAAAAGTCTTCAACATATCTTCAATCAGAAAGAACTCAACATGAGGCAACGACGCTGGGTGGAGCTTCTAAACGACTATGACTGCGAAATTCGCTACCATCCTGGTAAGGCGAATGTCGTGGCCGATGCTTTGAGTCGCAAGGAACGTACTAAGCTTCATTGTGTTCGTGTCCAATCTGTTATTCAAGCTCAATCCGATATCCAAGCCCGTATTTCTCAGGCTCAACAAGCTCGTGTTTCACAAGGTTTGATGGATAAGGAATTTCCTTATCACATAACACCTGCTCTAGAATTAAAGGACAATGGATCGTATTACTTCATGGACCGTTTGTGGGTCCCAAGCCAAGATAATCTTCGTACCTTGCTTATGGATGAAGCCCATAAGTCTCGTTATTCTATTCATCCTGGCTCAGATAAGATGTATAAGGATCTTCGTATTCAGTATTGGTGGCCTGGTATGAAGAAAGACATTGCCTTATATGTATCAAAATGCCTTACTTGTCTTAAGGTTAAGGCTGAACATCAGCGTCCTTCCGGTTTATTGGAGCAACCAGAGATCCCAGTTTGGAAATGGGAAAACATTACTATGGATCTCATTACTAAACTTCCACGCACAAAGAAAGGTCACGATGCCATCTGGGTAGTTGTTGATCGTCTTACTAAGTCAGCACATTTCTTGCCAATCCGTGAGGATTTTTCGGCTGACAAACTTGCTCAAATCTACGTGGATGAAATCGTAGCTCGACATGGTGTTCCTTTGAACATCATTTCTGACAGAGATGCTCGTTTCACTTCTCATTTTTGGAGAACCATGCAATCTGCTATGGGGTCCCAACTCAATCTGAGCACAGCTTATCATCCACAAACGGATGGCCAATCTGAAAGAACAATCCAGACACTGGAGGATATGCTTAGAGCTTGTGTGATCGATTTTGGTGGTAGTTGGGATTCACATCTTCCATTGATTGAATTCTCCTACAACAACAGTTATCACTCCAGCATCAACATGGCTCCTTTCGAGGCTCTCTATGGTCGAAAATGTCGTTCACCAGTCTGCTGAAATGAGATCGGCAAGGCCCAACATACTGGACCTGCCCTCATTTTAGAGACAACAAATAAGGTAAAGAAAGTTCGTGATAACCTTCAGACAGCTAGAAGCCGTCAAAAGAGTTACGCGGACCTAAAACGCAAGCCCTTGGATTTTCAAGTCGGTGATCGTGTATTACTTAAGGTCTCACCTTGGAAGGGTGTGATCAGATTCGGAAAGAAAGGAAAACTTGCACCTAGATACATTGGACCATTCAAGATCATCGAAAGAATCGGTAAGGTAGCCTACAGACTTGAGTTACCTCCTGAACTTGGAAATGGTCATCCAACCTTTCACGTGTCCAATCTCAAGGGGTGTTTAGCTGATGAAAACCTCCACATACCGCTTGACGAAATTCGTGTTGATAAAACACCGAAATTTGTTGAGAAACCGGTAGAAATCATGGAACGTGAAGTCAAGTGGCTTAAACGCAAGCGCATTCCTTTGGTCAAGGTTCGCTGGGAATCTAAATGTGGACCCGAGTTTACTTGGGAACGCGAAGATCAAATGAAGGCAAAATATGCGCATCTTTTTCCACGAGTTTCCTCTAAATAAATTTCGGGATGAAATTTCCACAAGTAGGGGAGACTGTAACATTTGTGCTCAAAATCATTATGAACAGTTCAATTATCAATAAAAAAATGTTATTTGATCCCAATGTTTGTTTAGTTGTGTTTTACATTTTTCATGTTTTGACTTTTGTTTGATTTTAAACTCTGCATTGTTTTCTGGAGAATTATACGCAAACTGGTGCGTAAACGTACTCAGTTTAATGCGACAAATACTCCGGAACATCAACATATACTCAACATACCTTAAATAACCTTTACATAACTTAGAAATAAGTTTTGAAGGCTTTGGTATGGCAAAAACAAGTTAATTCGCTTACAGGGACTAAACTTGACAAAGTGCGAAAGTATGCCAATTTGAACTGTAACAAACATTCCGGAACATGTCCATAAGTTAAACATACCATAAATATCCTTTACATAGCTTAGAAATAGGCTTTGAGGGGTTTGGTATGCTAAAACAAACTTTTGGATCATTCAGGGGCTAAAAGTGTCAAAAAGTGCACAAGTTTGCACTTTCGCGCATAACTTACGTTCTGAATACATCCGGACATCCAAAAATTTATGTAAGCATCCTTATATTATGCCTTAGTGTTTGGCATGAGAAAAATCCGTTCGTCGCGTCATTTGGATCGTTTTTCGCGCTTATGCGCATTCCGTCGTAATTAACCGAACATCGCGATCGTACAGCCAAACGAACCAACATCCGACATATTTTTGAGCGTGCTTCATGTCCATAATGTTTAGGCATCATTTTAGGGCCTTAAAGTTGGCTTTACGGGCCTTAGAAGTGTCGGAAATGGCTTAAACATGCAACAGGGACCAAAACTGCCAATTCTGAAAGTTTGTGCAGATCAGACATAGCCAGGCGGCCCGCCTGAGTTTTGTCTGCATCCTAACGCGGGCCGCGTGGCCCCTGCAGATGCAGAAACTTGTTTTCCTTGCAAAACTTGGCCTTTCAAACACTCCAAAGGGCAATGCCCTTTCACAATCTGTAGAGTTAAGTTCATTATAAGCTACCACAACATCTTGACAAGTGTACGATCGAGATCATGGCACGAAATTCAAGAAACGATCCTAACAGTTTTGCATTTCCTATAAATACCCCCCATTTGTGTTAAAACCCACAAAATCTGATCTAAAGCTCTAAGTTGAAACCTTTGTTTCATACCTGAGCTATTTTGATCTAGATTAGCATTCGGGGACCCTTCGTAAGTGTTCTTTCGTTCTTTTAATCGCTTTCTAGTGCTAAAGTCAAACTTTGTTTGACTTTCTGCGTTGGCCAGCTTATGGTCAACACGAAGTTCGTTGGAACTTCATAACGTGAGCGTGATCACGATGGTTATAGTCCGTAGTGACTATACCTACTGATTTCAACGTTATCAAGGCTCAGTGACGAGTTGTAGTTTCGGCCAAAATGCGCATTCTTGCGTATTTTGTAACCAAACTACTCGTGAGCATCAAAGCCGTTTGTTTTGATGCCAAACCTGTTTTCTAAACTTAGTTAAGCATGTTCTAACATGCTTAGCTCGTCACTTTTGGTATAGTGCTTATATAGGGTCGTAAGGTAAGCGATCTAAACCATCGCTTATACTTTCGAACCCGACCCATTTGGTCGATCATTAGGATCCAACCAAACACATTAGGTGACCATAGCTATAACCTTCCGAGGTTATACCTTATGGCCACGACGTTAGGCGTTCCAAACGCGTTCTACGCGAACGACGCGTTAAGGTAGCATAAGCTACCTAAACGGGTCGTAATGGGTCGTAAGCACTTAGGTTAGGTTTCATTTTAGTATGTAGGCTTTGTTAAACCATATTACACGAGTCTCCATACTCGTTTGGTTTACGAACCCGCATACTATCCGATCCTTCCGATTTTGGTCCGGTATATTAATATAGCTACCTATTAGGTGCCGTTTGATATTCCGTGATCTCTAGCATTATTTGGTTATTATACAAGAACTTCAAATCAATCTCAGGTGAGTACATAGAACCCCATTTTTACTGTTTTACAAATTGTTTTGGGGTGAAACACATGTGCCTACTTGTTACTTTCATGCTTTCCCTGTTTTCACATTATATACCTGCTATGTTCGTTAGTACATTATAGTACATGATTTCATTACATTTCATGCTATGTATGCCCATTGTGTGCGTACTTAGTACATTGTTTCACATTACATTTCATGCTATTTATGCCCATTGTGTGCGTACTTAGTACATTGTTTTACATTACATTTCATGCTATGTATGCCCATTGTGTGCGTACTTAGTACATTGTTTTACATTACATTTCATGCTATGTATGCCCATTGTGTGCATACTTAGTACATTGCTTTACATTACATTTTATGCTATGTATGCCCATTGTGTGCGTACTTAGTACATTGTTTCACATTACATTTCATGCTATTTATGCCCACTGTGTGCATACTTTGTACAATTGCTTACATCACATGCCTTCATTTTGGTATGACATTTGGTTTGTTTAACATGGAACAATACATTCATTAACATTAGCTACGCCGTTCGTTAGTAGGTAGTGGTACCATAGGAATTGACAACTCCCGTTCCTGAAATCCTGGGTTTGTTTGGATTGGAAGGAATGACCGAATTCGATATACATAACTTAGATAAACCTTTAATTTGTTTAGGGTTTATCGCCACAGTCTCAAGGCTTAGATGTATGCATTTTCACAATACCGCATAAATGTTTGTATCAGAATAGCATGCATTGTTCCACAAAACATAACGTTGATTTAAACCATGTTTTACTTCAATACCTTGTTTTGTGCATTTTACATATGGTTTAGTTGATACATCTCACTTACCATACAAGATATATTTTGGGTACACATTACATGATCTACATTAAACATAAACATTTTGACATTGATATACATACTTGGTGGTTTACATTGAACATACACATTTCGATATGGTTTACACAATAACACTTGACAATTGGTTTATACATGAACAATTTACATGGTGGTTGGTTTGGGTAAATGGTTTGAGTAACGTGGCGTATGTAATATGGTACAAACATGGTGGATACGCCGCTGGTACTTCCTATATATAAATGCTTGTATAATATTACATATCTTAGCGTTATCTAAATCATTTCAGTTTAGACATATTATGTTTTACACAAATAACATATTCTTCACAAGACATTATTTTTACAAACAACTTATCTTATACAAACTCATTTTACTAGGTTATTCATTTAACCTTACACTTCATTTATACATATCATCTGATCTTATCGTTTTTCATATGATTTACAAAACAAAACAAATTACAAGGTTCATGACTGACTGTTATTAAACATTTTCTTTAAACTCAAGTCATGAATCCCATTTTACAAAACCTATGTATCTCACAGGCATTTTTATGCTGACGTACCTACTTTCACATGTGTTTTCAGGAGCTTTTCCATAGGATGATGATTGTGACACTAGGGCGGACCTGTGCCTTAGAGACATAAAACGAAGATAGACTTAACTTAATTATGTTGTAAACTCTTTATTTCCTGTTTTGAAACAATGTAACACTCGTGTTTAATAAATAAAATGTAACTTTAATTTCCATGGTTATGAAACAATTAATTCTGTCCCAACACTCCCCGGCGTTTCCGCCGCGGTTGCATGTTATACGCGGTCGGGGTGTGACAGACTGCGGGGGTGTAATAGGCGCCAATCATGCCAACATTAATTGTAATTATTGTAATATAATTATTGTATTTATCATCTCCAAAAATAGGAGATTTCCTGTAACTATTTATATGGTTGATTGTTAATGAAAGAGGCAAGAGATTAATCTCAATATTCTACATATATATATATATATATATATATATATATATATATATAATATAAATGGGTTTAACGAATCAACACGTCAACCTGCCGGGTTCGACACGAGCTCGACCTGTTTAGCTAAACAGGTTCGCAGATTCAACATGAAATTGACCCAAACTTGTTTAGATTAAACCTAAATCCGCAAATTTCGTGTCAGGTTCGTGTGGTGTCAAAAATTCACACTCTTGCTTATACTTCAACCAGTTTATTCGTTAATCAACCTAAGTATGCTTATGACATACTTACACATGTCGGCTTTTTGGATTTTAAAGTAGTTGCAACTCCCTTGGGTACTAATGATGTTTTCATTGGTAATGGGTTTCCTTTTCATGATCCAACTTGTTATAGCTCATTAGTGGGTGTTCTCCAATACTTAACCAGCACCCGTCTTGATTTATCTTACCCCATCAATCAAGCAAGTTAATTCTTACATGCTCCAACCATTGATCACTTTTAGATGGTTAAATGTATCCTTCGTTATGTAAAGGGAACGATCTCTTATTGACTAAAATGTTTTAACATGCCTGCGGCATCTCAAATGCTGACTGAACTCGTTGTGTTGAAACAGGTTATATGGAAATCTTGTATCTTGGAGAGAAAAAAGGCAACCCATTGTTCTCGCTAAAGTTGTGAATCAGAATATCGCTAAAGCATCAGGTGCCCCCTACACTGTACTTAAATAAATAATAGCGAAAATATTGTTGTCGCAAGTTGCAGACATACCACCTATTATTGGTTGTTGAACATATGTACCATCAGTAGAGGAATTTGAGTTCACATTTGGATTCAAAACATGTACGCTAGCATATGCTCGATGTACATTACTAACCACCTTGTTGAAGCTATGAAACAAACAAAAAATAAAAATAAAAATAAAACATGAAATATAATACATTTGTTTCAGGTAGATGATTTATTAAACATCAGGCATTACATAAGCTTTAAGTTACTCTGAGACCATTCAACCATTTCTTTATATGAACACATTTTTCTAATTTTGCGTATTATGCCCCATCAAAGTTCTTTATCTAAAATAGTCACATAAAATTACATACCTTCAATTTCTCATCCTTACAGCCTACACACACATTTTATGCAACTTATTTGTCTTATAATTGTATATTCTTGAATTGCATTTAAGTATTTTGGATTAGTAATCATTAACTCTCTAATGTCACATCAGTATATATTCCATATCGGATGATCTAATTGTTTAAAGGAATAATGACCAAAATCAGGAAAAAACGTAAAGAGAAACATGAATTTCTAACATCAGGTGACTCATTGTGACGTAAAACGTAGACGAAGTCGAATTTACACTAACACGCATTAGAAAGTCAAGGGGGTAAAAAAAACCTAAGGGACCTTAAAATTATCTATGGCAAGTTAATGTAGAGTCTCCCTACTTGCCCCTACTAGCAACACCCAAAGGGGTGTTGGCTGTAATTCTCGACTCATCACAAGTCCGTGATGGGAAAGGGTGGCAAAGGAGTTCAAGTCACAAGTCGGTTAACTTGAGGGATCAATGTAGACAAGTTGGTCATAGTTAGCTAAGTTTCCTAATAAATAATTATATTTGGTAATGTCTTGGTCACCAAGTTAGGGATAGCCTATATAACCCAAGGTAGGGTTAGACATTTGATACGGGCCAGCCAAGTCCATCTCGTAATCCAGCCCAACAAGACATTCGGCCCAAGCGAATGACCAAGAAACCGGCCCGATTCGATGCTTGAAGTCCAAGGAGTAATTGTCCCACATTGAAGCATATTCTCAAAGATTCCCAGCATGTTTATTTTCAGTTATTTCCAATTATGCATGTGTTATTATTAGTGGTAGAATAATTCTAGGAAGTAGTGGCATAGAATAAGGACGTGGGTGATGAGCTCAAGGTCCCTGCATGTTTAAATTCCTGTTTTTGCATATGAAAAATATCATAAAAGTGCCCCAAGTCTCGTCCTCTTTCTCTTGATTTCTTTGGAGTGTTTGCCTACTAAAAAAGGCTATACCAATTTGGTGCTTTCATTCACGTCTCAACCCTCCCACCGCCGCTATGCCACCCCGCAAAGATGCACTGGTACCAACGATACCTCACCATCCCTTTCCGATCAACTTACCTAGTTGGTCACCATCAGCACTAATGCCGCCAATTCCCAAGCCAACCTTAATGCCCAGATCGCTGCCCTTGTCCAAGCGACAACCAGGCTACATGCAAAATTAGACACCCAAATCGAAAACACTGCTCGTTTGATTAACCATGTCACCAAACTTACTGACCGATTATCATCCGGTTCCGATGATGATGATACCTCGACGTCTAAACCAAACAATAACGCCAACCCACCACGCAACCCGCGACCACCAAAAATTACACTTCCGCTCTTTGATGGCACCAATCCCTTAGCATGGATTTTTCAAGCTGAAAATTACTTCACCTATTATCAAATTCCACCTCCCGAACGGGTCACCCTGTCGGCGTTTCACTTTATCGGTGACGCATTAACATGGTACCAAAACCAATCCGCCAACGGTTCGCTAGGCACCTGGACAGCCTTCAAACGATCCATTGAACTTCGATTCGGTCCTTCGACGTTTGATAATCATGAAGCCACATTTTCAAGTTACAACAAAAAACCACCGTGCCGGAATATAAAACATAATTTGAACGGGTGAGCAACAGAATCACCCGTCTGACAGCTCAAACCCTACTCAACTGTTTTATTTCTAGGCTCAAACCTGAGATACAGGCCGGAATAGCCATAATTAAGCCCACTTCGTTTGAGGAGGCTTGTGGCTTGGCCCGAAGAATTGAGGACAAATTCCACCACCTGTTTAAATCAAAACCATCTTTTTCCACAAAACCCTACTCCACAACAAACTCCACGTCTTCAACTGTTTCTCCGATCCCTCCTATGTCGTCCACCACTTCCACCAATCTCCCCAAACCAACTACCACCACATCGCCACCCGCTACCAATCCTCCACTCCTTCCATCACCACCTAAACCTTTACCATTCACAAAACTTTCACCGGAAGCGATTCAACAACGTCGCAAGGACGGTTTGTGCTTCCGTTGTCCCGAGAAGTTTTTTCCGGGTCATAAGTGCTCTCCACCACAATTCCTTTTGATTGTGGACAACGCCTGTGACAACTCGTATTTTACCGACCCTTGTATTACGTGTAACTGTTGATCAACTTATGTGATGCTATTAACTGATTGAATGTTACGTGATTACTTGTGTTTACGAATACGTTACTTGAACCGAATGCCCAACCGAACACAAGCCCATTCGGGCCACACACTAGACTCGAAACCTCGGCCCAAGTGAGGTTTCGGCCCACACTCCTTATGCGTACATGATACATATACCATTAGGGTTAATCTTTCACAAGCTTTTGCAAATAAGAATTCACACACACAAACTCTCTCTCTCCCTCTCGTTGCTTGGAAACCGACGGCACAAGAACCAACTTCCCATTCGGATCACACTCCTTTACTTGTAACCGGTTAGTATGATTGATTATGTTCTTGTACGATTTATGTGGTCTAGTTTGTGTTCTTGCAAATCGTTTGTTCACCATATGATTGTAATCGGATGAGTTATGTTATCGAGCTAAACTGATAACCAATCCGCTTGTATGTAAATCGGCTCTTATGTATGTTCACACAAACCGGGTTGTATGATAGAAGTCTAACAGTGATTCGTGATGTTGATTGTAAATCGGTTGCATGTATGTGTTAATCGGTTAGGATGCATGATAGGGTTGCAAGATTTAAAACCAACCGATTGTTATATGTTTGATAATGATCCGATTGTTTATTCTTGATACTGTTATGCATTTGTTTAAAGATGAACACGTTGAATATGATATAAAAATCTGCTAATTACTAGGTTTGATCTGAATTGTGAAACTGCTTAGTTGTTTGCATAAATTACGGAATGATTGTTGCGTATGATTATGGAAACCAGTTACACACACGGTTGCGACTCGGTATCACTGATTGCGAGTCGGTACCCCACTCGAGACCACACAGCAACATCAGCCGAAACCATGGTTGCGAGTCCCGTTGCGACTCGTAACCGGACCTTAACAACTCGAGACCAGCTCCGATTGCGACTCGAGAACATCACCGTTACGAGTCCCGTTGCGACTCGGGATCTCCTCGTTGCGACTCGAGACGGGCCATGCTATTGGACTTTTACTATTTCAGGCCCAACTGTTTTGGGCCGGACACTTGGATATTTGTTTACTGTTTGTTTTGGGCTGCTATTGGAATACGTGTACATTGCCATGATTATATGTGTATACATACGTGTAGCTTATACGTGCAATAGTTGAGTACGAACCTAACTTGCATAAGTAACCATGATAGGACGTGGTTGATCTCTTACTGTATACTTGAGCATTTTATTGTCTGCCGAGCAAACCCAGGTGAGTTCACACTCCTACTAAGGCATGGGATTCCCGGGTCGTGGGAATGGGATAAAGGTTACAGTTGACTAAGAACGTACATATGCTTTTCCTAGACTATCACCTACCATGATCCTCAGATGTCAGGACGGTTCCGTAGGTTAGGATAACACCTACGTGGTCATATGCCAATCACTGCCTCGGATGTCAGGCACGCACGTAAAACCTACGTGTACGCATTACTTACTTCTATCCTCGGTACAAAGGATACGTACGTGAAACCCACGTACACCCCCGCGTCTCCTATCCTCGGTTGTGAAGGATACGTGCGTAAAACCTACGTACACCCCATACGCGCTACTGTTCTCGGAAGAAGAACAGGGATGATACGAGTAGTTGATACGAATAGTCTAGTGGTCACATAACATGGGAAGCCCCCACCTATACAACTTACTATCGGCCCAGTAGAGCCACCCGTTACTTACTGTTACGCACTTACTTACTGTGAACTCGCTCAACTAGTTTGTTGATCATTCTGTTACATGCCTTGCAGATCGTTAGGTACATGGAGCTTGCACAAAGAGGAGCCGGTCGTTGTGGACAAGGATCGTATTACTTTATTGGACACTTGTGACCTTTCAGTATTTTTAACTTGGGTTTACAACAATGCTTCCGCTACTTAAACAATGCTTGTTTTTGAAACATCGATCATGTCATGACGAACTACTTTAATGACTTTTATTATTATTAAATGCTATGTTTGATATGATTGATGGCTTGATCCTGGTCATGTCACGCTCCCAAGCGGTGGTACCCCGCGTGTGGATTTTGGGGGTGTGACAGATTGGTATTAGAGCCATTGGTTATAGAGAACTTGGTTTTAATATGGGAAAACGTTTTTATTAAAACCGGACTATAACCAGTACAGTGCTCTCAACGATCCACAACGACGCTTCGCTCCACGTGCAAGACTCGACTTTTTTAGGTAATAAGGTTTATGTTTATTGCCTACTTGCTAGAATTACTTAGAACTTTGCTCGCGGTATGCTTAGACTACAATGCTCACTATTTGCTATTGCTTAAGAACCCTTACGTGCTCACACTTTTCTGTCATCACACTATTCGCGAACTTTTCTCACCTATTTCGCCTTTGACATGAAGATCAATGGCTGGAAGAATTAACATGACACAAGCCCAGTTAGAGGCTCTTGTTCAAGCTCGTAGTATATCCTGCAGTATAGGCACACACTAGGATCTCTAGATCCTACATTCACTCTCGTATTTAACTTTACCCTATTCGTACACAATAGGTCAACACGCGTAGCAGCCTGTCTGCACATTCAAGAACTTTATGGACTGCCGTCCCGGCACGTTCAGCGGCACAGAAGGAGCGGTTGGACTCCTCCACTGGTTCGAGAAGCTAGAATCAGTATTCGAAATGTGTGAATGCCCTGAGGCACGCAGGGTGAAATACGCCACCGGCACTTTAGAAGGAATCGCGCTAACCTGGTGGAACGCGCAGGTGCAAATTCTGGGGTTGGCAGCTGCTAACGCCACACCCTGGAACGATTTTAAGGAACTTATCAAGAGAGAGTATTGTACGCGTGAAGATATTCACAAGCTAGAAGACGAGCTGTATAATCTGAAAATGGTTGGGTCGGAGATTGAAGCGTATACCAAGCGGTCAAACGAGCTGGCCGTGCTGTGTCCAACTATGGTAGACCCTCCATACAAGCGTATCGAGATGTATCTCAAGGGGTTGGCACCAGAAATCCAGAGCCACGTTACCTCGGCTAACCTCGACAACATCCAGGAAATCCAGCGTCTCGCTCACCGTATCACCGATCAGGCAGTGGATCAGAATAAACTACCTAAGCGTGTCAGCGCTACTGCTACAGTCACTCCTTCAGCTACTCCCGTTACCCTCAGTGACAACAAGAGGAAATGGGAGGGGGATTCAAGCAAAGCATCAGTTTCGGTTCAGTCCCAGAATCAGCAGCGAAAGACTGACAACTATCAAAGCCCTAACCAGCAGTCGTCAGGTAGCCACAGGCAGGGTGGATATCGCGGAAATCTTCCAAAGTGCAACAACTGCAACAGGCACCACAACGGCCAGTGTACCAAGGGTCGTTGTCAAAGATGCCTCAAGATGGGTCACGAGGCCAAAGACTGTAGAAGCCTTCGTCCTGCGAACCAAAATCAGCAGCAGCCTCACGCTCAGCCTAACCAACAACAGGGCAACAAGGGATGCTACAATTGTGGTGCTGAAGGCCACATCAAGAGACACTGCCCACAGCTCAACAGGAACCAGAACAACAACAACAACAACAACAACAACAACAACCAGGGCAACGGCAACAACAACAACGGAGGAAATAACAACGGCAATGAAGCTCGTGGTCGTGCATTCGTACTAGGTCGAGGCGACGCAGTGAACGATCCCAATGTGGTTATGGGTAAGTTTCTCCTCGACAATATTTACGTTACTGTTTTGTTTGATTCGGGTGCGGATACAAGCTATATGTCTGTGAAAATGTGTCAACTGCTAAAACGTGCACCAACACTTTTACCCACCAAACATGTAGTAGAGTTAGCTAACGGTAAAAGTCTAGAAGCCACGCACGTAGTTCAGGGTTGTAATCTTATCCTAGCTGGTCAAGCCTTCTCTATTGATCTCATTCCCATAGTTTTGGGAAGTTTCGACGTCGTGATTGGGATGGGTTGGTTATCCCAACACCAGGCAGAAATCTTATGCAGTGAGAAGATCATTCGTATTCCACGTTCTGGTCAAGAACCTCTCGAAGTTCAAGGCGACAGGAGTGGTGCTGTGGTTGGCATCATCTCATTCTTGAAGGCTCAGAAGTGCTTACGTAAAGGTCACACAGCCATTTTGGCTCTTGTTTCAGACGCATCAGTAAAGGAAAAGAAATTGGAGGGTATACCAGTCGTACGTGACTTCCCTCAGGTATTTCCTGAAGATTTACCTGGCTTACCGCCTCATCGTCAGGTTGAATTTCAGATCGAGCTCGCTCCAGGAGCAGCACCCATAGCTCGCGCACCATATCGTCTAGCTCCATCAGAATTGGAAGAATTGTCAAAGCAGCTACAAGAGCTCTTGGAAAAGGGCTTCATTCGTCCAAGCTCTTCGCCTTGGGGAGCTCCAGTGCTTTTCGTGAAAAAGAAAGACGGTACGTTCAGGATGTGTATAGACTACAGGGAACTGAACAAGGTGACGGTGAAGAACCGTTATCCTCTTCCACGCATAGACGACTTATTCGACCAGTTGCAAGGGTCGTGTTACTATTCCAAGATCGACCTACGGTCAGGATATCATCAACTGAGAGTCCGCGAGGAGGACGTCTCTAAGACAGCATTCAGAACTCGCTATGGTCACTACGAGTTCTTGGTTATGCCGTTCGGACTTACGAACGCACCTGCAGTATTCATGGATCTTATGAACAGGGTGTGCAAACCCTATCTCGACAAGTTCGTCATTGTTTTCATCGACGACATCCTGATTTACTCCAAGAGTCAGGAGGAGCACGAGCAGCATCTTCGCCTTATTTTGGAACTCCTTCGAAAGGAACAGTTGTACGCCAAGCTTTCAAAATGCGACTTCTGGCTTCGTGAAGTCCACTTCTTAGGCCACGTGGTAAACAAGGATGGGATTCACGTCGATCCATCCAAGGTAGATTCAATCAGAAATTGGCCTGCACCGCGTACACCGACAGAAATACGCCAATTCTTGGGTTTGGCAGGCTACTACAGACGGTTTATTAAAGACTTTTCAAAGATCGCGCAACCACTTACACTACTGACACAGAAGGGTGTCACCTACCGTTGGGACAAAACGCAGGAAACTGCTTTTCAGTATCTAAAGGATAGGCTTTGCAGCGCACCTATTCTCTCATTGCCAGAAGGCACAGAAGACTTCGTAGTATATTGTGATGCATCCATCCAGGGTCTTGGATGTGTGTTGATGCAACGTGATAAAGTTATTGCCTACGCCTCTCGACAACTAAAGGTTCACGAACGAAACTACACGACGCACGATTTAGAGCTGGGAGCTGTTGTTTTCGCGCTTAAGATATGGCGACACTACCTGTACGGTACCAGGTGCACGATTTACACCGATCACAGGAGTCTCGAGCATATCCTTAAGCAGAAGGATTTGAACATGCGTCAACGACGATGGGTCGAGTTACTTAACGACTACGAATGCGCCATCAAGTACCATCCAGGCAAAGCCAATGTTGTGGCTGACGCTCTAAGTCGAAAGGACACCTTACCGAAGCGCGTGCGAGCGCTACAGCTTACGATTCAGTCCAGTCTTCCTGCACAGATACGAACTGCTCAGATAGAAGCTCTAAAGCCCGAAAACGTCAAGGCTGAAGCCTTACGCGGCTCACGACGACAAATGGAACAAAAGGAAGACGGCGCCTACTATGTAACGGGCCGGATTTGGGTCCCTCTCTATGGCGGTTTACGCGAACTTGTAATGGATGAAGCTCACAAGTCTCGCTACTCGGTACATCCAGGGTCAGATAAAATGTACCACGACATCAGCACTACTTATTGGTGGCCTAGCATGAAGGCCCACATCGCTACGTACGTTGGAAAATGTTTGACCTGTGCGAGAGTCAAGGTTGAATATCAGAAGCCAGCTGGTCTACTTCAGCAGCCTAAGATACCTCAATGGAAATGGGAAGAATTTTCCATGGATTTTGTTACAGGCTTACCTAGATCTCAGCGTGGGAACGATACAATATGGGTCATAGTTGATCGACTCACCAAGTCTGCACACTTCCTGCCGATTAAGGAAACGGACAAGTTCTCCACTCTCGCAGACGTCTATCTTAAAGAAGTTGTTTCGAGGCACGGAGTGCCCACCTCTATTATTTCGGATCGCGATGCACGATTCACGTCAGAACTATGGCAAGCAATACATAAATCTTTCGGCTCACGATTAGACATGAGCACAGCATATCATCCTCAGACGGATGGGCAGTCTGAGCGAATGATTCAAACACTTGAAGACATGCTTAGGGCATGCGTTATCGATTTCGGCAACGGCTGGGAAAAGCACCTCCCATTGGTGGAGTTTTCGTACAATAACAGTTACCATACCAGCATTCAAGCCGCTCTATTCGAGGCATTGTACGGACGTAAATGCCGGTCACCTCTCTGTTGGGCAGAGGTGGGGGATAGTCAAATTACGGGTCCAGAGATTGTAGTGGACGCCACAGAAAAGATAGCACAGATACGACAACGCATGGCGGCAGCACGCGACCGTCAGAAAGCCTACGCGGACAAGCGTAGAAAGCCTTTGGAATTTCAGGTCGGGGACCGGGTATTATTGAAAGTCTCACCCTGGAAGGGTGTGGTACGTTTTGGAAAAAGGGGCAAACTGAATCCGCGGTACGTCGGACCATTCGAAATCATCGAAAAGATTGGCAAAGTAGCCTACAAGTTGAAACTACCAGCTGAACTCGGAGCAGTTCACAATGTCTTTCATGTGTCGAACCTAAAGAAGTGCCTATCAGATGAAAACCTCATCATTCCTTTTAAGGAACTCACTATCGACGAGCGGTTGCAGTTCGTCGAGGAACCAGTAGAAATCACGGACCGGGATGTGAAGGTCCTCAAACACAAGAGAATCCCTCTTGTTCGAGTTCGTTGGAACTCCAAACGTGGTCCAGAGTACACCTGGGAACGCGAAGACAGGATGACAGAAAAGTACCCCCAGTTATTCGAAACCAATGCTACCACTACTGAGGCTGAAGCTACTACTTCGGAATTTCGGGACGAAATTCCAGATCAACGGGGGGAGGATGTGACACCCCAGGAAAACCAGTGAACGCTATAACTTACCTAGCTTCCTCAGTGAGTGCATACCAAATTTCGGGACGAAATTTCCAATTAGTTGGGGATAATGTGACAACTCGTATTTTACCGACCCTTGTATTACGTGTAACTGTTGATCAACTTATGTGATGCTATTAACTGATTGAATGTTACGTGATTACTTGTGTTTACGAATACGTTACTTGAACCGAATGCCCAACCGAACACAAGCCCATTCGGGCCACACACTAGACTCGAAACCTCGGCCCAAGTGAGGTTTCGGCCCACACTCCTTATGCGTACATGATACATATACCATTAGGGTTAATCTTTCACAAGCTTTTGCAAATAAGAACTCACACACACAAACTCTCTCTCTCCCTCTCGTTGCTTGGAAACCGACGGCACAAGAACCAACTTCCCATTCGGATCACACTCCTTTACTTGTAACCGGTTAGTATGATTGATTATGTTCTTGTACGATTTATGTGGTCTAGTTTGTGTTCTTGCAAATCGTTTGTTCACCATATGATTGTAATCGGATGAGTTATGTTATCGAGCTAAACTGATAACCAATCCGCTTGTATGTAAATCGGCTCTTATGTATGTTCACACAAACCGGGTTGTATGATAGAAGTCTAACAGTGATTCGTGATGTTGATTGTAAATCGGTTGCATGTATGTGTTAATCGGTTAGGATGCATGATAGGGTTGCAAGATTTAAAACCAACCGATTGTTATATGTTTGATAATGATCCGATTGTTTATTCTTGATACTGTTATGCATTTGTTTAAAGATGAACACGTTGAATATGATATAAAAATCTGCTAATTACTAGGTTTGATCTGAATTGTGAAACTGCTTAGTTGTTTGCATAAATTACGGAATGATTGTTGCGTATGATTATGGAAACCAGTTACACACACGGTTGCGACTCGGTATCACTGATTGCGAGTCGGTACCCCACTCGAGACCACACAGCAACATCAGCCGAAACCATGGTTGCGAGTCCCGTTGCGACTCGTAACCGGACCTTAACAACTCGAGACCAGCTCCGATTGCGACTCAAGAACATCACCGTTACGAGTCCCGTTGCGACTCGGGATCTCCTCGTTGCGACTCGAGACGGGCCATGCTATTGGACTTTTACTATTTCAAGCCCAACTGTTTTGGGCCGGACACTTGGATATTTGTTTACTGTTTGTTTTGGGCTGCTATTGGAATACGTGTACATTGCCATGATTATATGTGTATACATACGTGTAGCTTATACGTGCAATAGTTGAGTACGAACCTAACTTGCATAAGTAACCATGATAGGACGTGGTTGATCTCTTACTGTATACTTGAGCATTTTATTGTCTGCCGAGCAAACCCAGGTGAGTTCACACTCCTACTAAGGCATGGGATTCCCGGGTCGTGGGAATGGGATAAAGGTTACAGTTGACTAAGAACGTACATATGCTTTTCCTAGACTATCACCTACCATGATCCTCGGATGTCAGGACGGTTCCGTAGGTTAGGATAACACCTACGTGGTCATATGCCAATCACTGCCTCGGATGTCAGGCACGCACGTAAAACCTACGTGTACGCATTACTTACTTCTATCCTCGGTACAAAGGATACGTACGTGAAACCCACGTACACCCCCGCGTCTCCTATCCTCGGTTGTGAAGGATACGTGCGTAAAACTTACGTACACCCCATACGCGCTACTGTTCTCGGAAGAAGAACAGGGATGATACGAGTAGTTGATACGAATAGTCTAGTGGTCACATAACATGGGAAGCCCCCACCTATACAACTTACTATCGGCCCAGTAGAGCCACCCGTTACTTACTGTTACGCACTTACTTACTGTGAACTCGCTCAACTAGTTTGTTGATCATTCTGTTACATGCCTTGCAGATCGTTAGGTACATGGAGCTTGCACAAAGAGGAGCCGGTCGTTGTGGACAAGGATCGTATTACTTTATTGGACACTTGTGACCTTTCAGTATTTTTAACTTGGGTTTACAACAATGCTTCCGCTACTTAAACAATGCTTGTTTTTGAAACATCGATCATGTCATGACGAACTACTTTAATGACTTTTATTATTATTAAATGCTATGTTTGATATGATTGATGGCTTGATCCTGGTCATGTCACGCTCCCAAGCGGTGGTACCCCGCGTGTGGATTTTGGGGGTGTGACAACGCCGACCACATGGCACCGTCGGATCCGTCCGATGATACTTCCGTCAACGATACACAAATCCCACAATTTTTGTCATTATCCGATGCTGCTTATTTTGGTTTATCCTCCATTCAAACTTTACGTGTGACTGGTTTTATTCAAGGAAAACCCGTGACGGTCTTGATTGATTGTGGTAGCACCCACAACATTATTCAACCACGTATCGCTTCTCTGGTTAACCTACCTTCCAATGCGCTCGAACCCTTCGGTGTAATGGTAGGGAATGATCAGTTTATCCATTGTCTTAGTTTCTGCCCAAATGTACCGCTACATCTACAGAAAACATCATTTCGCATTCCCTTTTTCGTGTTACCAATTGAGGGTGTGCTGACGTGGTACTCGGTATTGCATGGTTACGTACTCTCGGGTCAATCACTGCTGATTTTTCGATCCCTCAGAATTGTTTCAATAAGGATGGCCAGTCATGCACTCTAAAGGGTGAACCACTCTCTAAACACCTTTCTTCCAGCTCTTTATCGGCACTCATTAAACATGGTTCCGTCACTTCCCTACACACCTTGGTTATCGATAGCTAACCTAATCCACTCCCACCGCAAACCCTACCGAGTTCTGACAACCCCCATATCTTAACCTTACTGGAACTTTTTCAATCTCTTTTTCAAGATCCACATGGCCTTCCACCATCCCGTCCCCATGATCATCACATACCATTACTCAATAACAACCAACCCGTTAATGTCAAACCATACCGTTATCCCCACTTCCAAAAACAAATCATGACTCGTTTAATAACCGACATGTTAAAAGATGGCGTAATTCGACCAAGCCAAAGTCCATTTTCATCTCCCGTATTACTCGTTAAAAAGAAAGACGGCTCTTGGCGGTTTTACGTCGATTATTGGGTGCTTAATGCAGCCACGGTGCGTGACCGTTTTCCAATCCCAACCTTTGATGAGCTTATCGACGAGCTTCATGGCGCTACGATCTTCTCCAAAATAGATCTTCGTTCCGGGTACCATCAAATTCGTGTCGCCGACGAAGATATTCATAAAAACGCATTTCGCACCATGGACGGGTATTACGAGTTCCTCGTTATGCCATTTGGCCTCACCAACGCACCTTCCATGTTCCAGTCGGCAATGAATGATCTTTTTCGAAGTGTTTTGCGGCAGTTTGTTCTTGTATTTTTCGACGACATACTCATTTATAGTGCTTCGCTGGAAGAACACTATACTCATCTACGGTATGTGTTTGAAACTTTACTAGCCAATCACTTTCATGCAAAAGGCTCCAAATGTGTTTTTGCAGTCAAGGAACTATCTATTTCGGGTCACAGAATTTCGGGCTCCGGGGTTGCACCGGAAGTGGAGAAAATCGAAGCCATCCAAAGCTGGCCACAACTGATTACCTTTATAACGCTCCGTGCGTTCTTAGGTCTCACTGGTTATTACCGGCGTTTTGTTCCCCATTATGCGAAAATAGCGAGCCCACTCACTGATCTACTCAAGCAACCCGAATTCCTTTGGAATTCTGATGCCAATCATGCTTTTCTGGAACTAAAACCTCTCATGAAAGAATTGGTCACCCTTGCCTTACCTGATTTTTCGGAACCGTTCGACGTCACCACCGATGCCTCTGGCCTAGCTATTGGTGCAGTCTTATCCCAAAATTCGAAACCGATCTCCTTTTTCAGCAAAAAGTTTTGTCCATCCATGCTAGGTCATTCAACATACACGAAGGAACTCTATGCAATCGCAGAGGCAATCAAGAAATGGCGCCAATATCTATTGGGCCGTCGGTTTAGAATTTTTACAGACCACCATAGCCTTAAGCATGTATTAACTCAGACGATCCAGACTCCGGAATAACAAAAATGGGTTACGAAACTTATGGGGTATGATTTTGAGATACATTTCAAGCCGGGTAAAGAAAACACGGTTGCCGACGCACTAAGTAGGGTGCAAATTCCAGTTATGTTAGCTCTTTCGCACCCGACGGCGACATGGGTGAATGAACTTCGCTCGTATTATCGAACCGACCCCGTTGGTGTCAAGCTAGCCACGGATATCATGGCTGATCCCGTTGCCTTTCCGTACCATACTTTCCGTGATGGCTTGGTTTATATTCACGGTAAATTACTTGTTCCTCCCATTTCTGATATACGTAACCGTTTATTGCAAGAATTCCATGCATCATTTGTGGGAGGACATGCTGGTGTTAAGGCAATGCTGAATCGCTTATCTTCCACATTTACTTGGTGGGGTCTACAAAAAGATGTCAAGACATTTGTAAAGGAATGTGGCATTTGTCAGGCAATCAAAACTTCAACTCACAAACCTTATGGTTTGTTACAACCTTTGCTGACACCGGAGCAGCCGCGGCACGATATTTCTATGGATTTTATCACACATTTACCCCTATCCAAAGGTAAAAATGCAATCTGGGTTATTGTTTATCGTATGGCTAAGTTCGCTCATTTTATTGCCCTCGCACCCGGTTACACAGCCATCTCCATGTTTAATATTTTCATGCACGAAGTATATCGGTTACATGGTCTCCCTAAGACAATTGTGTCTGATCGTGATCCGATGTTCGTTAGTCGTTTTTGGCGAGAATTGTTCAAGATAATGGGTACAAAGCTTTTACACTCAAGTGCTTATCACCCACAAACTAACGGTCAATCCGAAGTAGTGAATCAGGGTCTCGAGATGTATTTACGGGCATTTGTTTGTGATGAACCAAAAAAATGAGAACGCTACTTGTACTTGGCCGAATTCTCCTATAATACAACCCATCACACCGCGATTAACATGTCACCGTTTCGAGCACTCTATGGTTGTGATGTTGTCTCTCTTTACGATTATGTGTCGGGCACTACTTCTACGGCTTCCATTGAAGCGTCTTTGATTGAGCATCAACGTATACTTACTAATTTGAAGGAATCTATAGCCGCAGCCAAGAACCGTATGATCAAGCAAGCTAACAAAAAGCGTTTAGGAAAAGATTTCCGGGTCGGTGACTTTGTTTATCTTCGTCTTCATAAGTACCGACAGCAAACAGTGCAACACCGAAACAATCATAAGCTTTCTAGGCGTTTTTTGGGCCATACAAAATCCTCGAGAAGATCGGCAAAGTCGCCTACAAGCTGGAGTTACCGCCGGGTTCCAAAGTACACCCTGTTTTTCATGTTTCACTTCTCAAGCCAAGTTATGGTCTAGTTTCAGCAAGTTCAGGAGACCTTAGTAATTTCGGCCAGGAGGCAGAATTAGCATATCTTCCCGAAACAGTTTTGGATGAACGCAAAGGAGTGCACGGAGACACAGAGATGTTAGTCAAGTGGCACCAGTTACTAATTGAAGAAGCTACCTGGGAGAACAATGAATCGATAAAAGCGCATTTTCCGGGCTTTCTCGACATTGAGGACAATGCCGGTTCACAAGGGGAGGGGGATGATACGGGCCAGCCAAGTCCATCTCATAATCCAGCCCAACAAGACACTCGGCCCAAGTGAATGACCAAGAAACCGGCCCGATTCGATGCTTGAATTCCAAGGAGTAATTGTCCCACGTTGAAGCATATTCTCAAAGATTCCCAGCATGTTTATTTTCAGGTTATTTCCAATTATGCATGTGTTATTATTAGTGGTAGAATAATTCTAGGAAGTAGTGGAATAGAATGAGGACGTGGGTGATGAGCTCAAGGTCCCTGCATGTTTAAATTCCTGTTTTTGCATATGAAAAATATCAGAAAATTGCCCCAAGTCTCGTCCTCTTTCTCTTGATTTCTTTGGAGTGTTTGCCTACTAAAAAAGGCTATACTAACATTATTAAAAGACAAGAGAAGAAATAAACCGAGATAAGGTTTATGAGTTATTGTAATCAAGTTTTTTAGTTATATTTTTTTGTTTATAATAAAAGTTCTTAGAGGGTTATTCCATTCGTTCTTGTTCTTGTGTTTGATTATTCGATTGGGATTTGAAGGGGTACTGTGTACTCGGGATTCTCTAAACTAGAGCGTTCCCGTTAAAGAATACAATAATTTGTAAATGTCTAATTAGAATTTGATGGGTCCTATACAACTTGAGACGCTAAGAAGAAGAAGTTTGATTCTTGTTCCTCCACCATGAGTACTTTTGCTACTTGTCTTTCGTTCGTGGTTGATTTTGTTTTGTTTTTAGTACCATTATGATTTAGAAGTTATATTTTCTTGGTTATAATAAAAATTCTTGGAGAGTTATTCTATTCGTTCTTGTTCTTGTGTTTGATTACTCGATTAGGACTTGAATTGGTATCAGAGCCAAGTTCAAGAACCCTAACAGGATACGCCGCCACCGTTGGAAGAAGCCGTCATTACCGGAAGATCTTGCCATAGTCGCTGCTGGATAGTTTAAATCAAACACGTTGGTTTGATTGTTATTTAATCAACTAAAGGGGTAGTTGATCGGTTGTCTGCTTTAGGTGATATTTGCTACTACTGTTGAACAAAGAAAGAGGGTTCAAGTGAAAGTTGCAAAAAGTCGCAACGAATTCTTGAATAAAGGAGTAATTTATTTTGATTAATAAAGTGGTTTTATCTCTATTTGCTGCGGAGTCGGTCAAGAGGAATCAAAGGAAAAATTCAATAAGTTGAATCCTCAAATAGTTGTGGTTGTCTCGATATTCACAGAAGTTCAAGTTGCTATTTTCTTTTCTAATTAAACAAGTTGGTTTAATTATGTTGTGCTAAGATTGAAAGAAAAAAAGAGTATTCAAGGAAAAACAATACCAAGTTTTTGTTTTTATTAAACAAAAAAATCAACGAAGTATCGTTAATACTTCTTCTCCTACTGAAACAACGTTTTAAAAAACAAAAAATAAACAAGTTGGTTTATCTATTTGTTGGTTTAACAAGTTGGTTTAACTCTTAAACGTCGATTTTAATTTGGGTTGGACAAGCGGGTTCAATTCAGGTATTGTTTTTATTCGGTTAAACGAGTTAGGTTTTTGATCGGGTTTGCACGTCCATCTTAAGATTGTCCAAACTAGTAACCGGTGATTTACACGTCCATCTTAAGATTGTCCAAGAGGTATGTTAGTGAGACCGGGAGGTGATCTAGCAGTCTTTAAGGTTTACTTGAGTTAGTCATATTTTTAAGAACCCGGTAGCCATTCCATTGTCCAATTCCAAGAGTTGTGAGTTACAGGTAGGATTCTAGACCTAGGTAGCTGGTTTCTCCTAGCATCGAGTTTTTCTACAGTTTCCCGAGTCTTCTGCTCTATTTTATCTGAGTTCATTTATTTGCTTAATTTATTATTTAGTTTAAAACCATTCTCTCAAACAACAAATTATTAGGTTAGGAGTCGATAGAGGTCTAGTATCAAAAGTTGCTAGATTGTGTCCACGGTTCGATAACTCGGACTTACTTGTATTACTGTTTACGACTGGTAAACTTGCTGGTAGTGTATGGTTTACGGGTTTTTC
This sequence comes from Helianthus annuus, assembly GCF_002127325.2. Classification (NCBI taxonomy): domain Eukaryota; kingdom Viridiplantae; phylum Streptophyta; class Magnoliopsida; order Asterales; family Asteraceae; genus Helianthus; species Helianthus annuus. The sequence goes on along the minus strand of NC_035438.2, from coordinate 115,836,091 downwards.
CAATTTTAAAACTTATTAAATTTAATTAAGACATATTTCATACATCAGTAACCATACCTATACCCCTAAATGTTAGTAAGATGCAAACATGTGAACAAAAAGAAGCAAACTTTCACAACCAATTTAACATTGAAAACACATATTAGATGTTAAATATACAACACAAACTTACACAACATTCATAAAAATCTTTAGCATTTACTTGAATAGAAAGATGCATACATTTTAAGACTTACACCCATTATTAGCACTCTCACCTGCATTTAAAGAAGAGAAACAAAATTTAATC